>NW_027195726.1:0-72500 GCF_038502225.1 Cherax quadricarinatus
CTATGTTTCCTGTCTTCTAGATCTCTGGCGACTGTCTCTTGGTAACCGACTTGTAGACATTAGCAATTTTTTCGACATGCTTTTGCTCCCTCTCCCAGAATCCATGGTGACACGTCATCAGGTCCCCCATTAGCTTTGATGTATTCAGCGTTATTAATTTGTTTTTACCTCTTTCCCCATTGTGTGTATTATGTCCAGTTCCTGTAGGTGTATCTTTCACCTTAGGCCTCGCTTCCACTGACATCTCTAAATCGTTTCCTCAGTATTTCACAGACTTGTCTTTTTTTTTTTTGTTTTGCATACTCACTTTCTTCACTCGAATTACCTGGTCTTTCATTGCCATCATTCTTCTAATGTGGTTGTGAAGTAATTTTGGTTTAGCCTTTGCTGCTATGATACCCTCAAAATGACGTTCAGCCTGTAGCCTCACCCTTGTATAGCCATTCCTGGCTAATCAGTTCATATGTTCTCGTGTGTCCTTTGTTTTTCAACAATATTCCTTTCCAACCGCACTGCATTCAGGAATTTCCTCTTCCTTTTGAAGTTCCCTCTTCTAGTGTTTGGCTTCTCATATCCTCCAGCTGCCGTCCTTACTCTACGTTTAATTCCACACGATATTCCAAGTTCAGCAGTGTATAGTTAATAGCACCCGGGATGCTCTCATTTTCATATTCACCTACGTAAGTTTATTCAGGTATACATAAATACAGCTACATAGATTATCATACATAGCAGCATATGTGTAGAGAACCTGGGATAACCCAAAAAAAGCGGTAGATACTGGGTTCAGTCTTGTTGGCTCTTTTCCTCTCTGTCTCTTGTCATATCCTTAACATGCTGACTCATAAAATATTCTGTAACCACCTCCATCAAGTTAGTCCTCCACGTTTCCAGTCCCCTCATGTGGGTCCCAGTTCTCCCACTCTCCCTTTACGGTTGAAATCACTTAGCCCTGTGTGAACAAGATCTTAGCTGCTTCTGCTGTGGTATCAACTATTGCTTTGTCTTCATATTCCTTTTTTCCTATTTATGAGTGACGGGTTGTAAATAATCAGCACTCCATGTAGTCGCTTGCCACATGTCTCATCTCTCTACACTGATTTCTGATTTAGAGTGTCACTTCTCTGCGTGTGGGTGGAGTGGAGTGTGGGCAGGATGGGGAGTGGGAGTTACGGTGTAGCGGGCGTGGGTGTGGGCAGGATGGGGAGTGGGAGTTACAGTGTAGCGGGCGTGGGTGTGGGCAGGATAGGGAGTGGGGGGCGGTATGGGTGGTGCGCCTCTCACAGGTCCCTTGGTGGGAGGGATGAATTACCAACTCATTTTCCGTCTGAGTCCCTCCTAAAGACCCAGCGGAAGTGTGCAGGGACGGGGGGAGGGGATGAAGCGAAGTAGGCAAGAGAAAACAGAATGGAGAGTAGCGAAGGAGGAAGGGATAAAATTTAGAGGCTAAGAAGCACGCAATTATATATATATATATATATATATATATATATATATATATATATATATATATATATATATATATATATATATATATATATATATATATATATATATATATTGTATTATATGACTCAGTTTTTAGCAAGCCGCTAACCAGACTGAGAGTCGAAGATCAAAATTAATTTTTTATGAGAGAGCCACAAAATTTGGTTAACACAAGACTATCCGATGTTATCCTGACGCCAAATGACTTCGAACAGGCGATAAATGACATGCCCATGCACTCTGCCCCAGGGCCAGACTCATGGAACTCCGTGTTCATCAAGAACTGCAAGAAGCCCCTATCACGAGCCTTTTCCATCCTATGGAGAGGGAGCATGGACACGGGGGTCGTCCCACAGTTACTAAAAACAACAGACATAGCCCCACTCCACAAAGGGGGCAGTAAAGCAACAGCAAAGAACTACAGACCGATAGCACTAACATCCCATATCATAAAAATCTTTGAAAGGGTCCTAAGAAGCAAGATCACCACCCATCTAGAAACCCATCAGTTACACAACCCAGGGCAACATGGGTTTAGAACAGGTCGCTCCTGTCTGTCTCAACTATTGGATCACTACGACAAGGTCCTAAATGCACTAGAAGATAAAAAGAATGCAGATGTAATATATACAGACTTTGCAAAAGCCTTCGACAAGTGTGACCATGGCGTAATAGTGCACAAAATGCGTGCTAAAGGAATAACAGGAAAAGTCGGTCGATGGATCTATAATTTCCTCACTAACAGAACACAGAGAGTAGTCGTCAATAGAGTAAAGTCCGAGGCAGCTACGGTGAAAAGCTCTGTTCCACAAGGCACAGTACTCGCTCCCATCTTGTTCCTCATCCTCATATCCGACATAGACAAGGATGTCAGCCACAGCACCGTGTCTTCCTTTGCAGATGACACCCGAATCTGCATGACAGTGTCTTCCATTGCAGACACTGCAAGACTCCAGGCGGACATCAACCGAATCTTTCAGTGGGCTGCAGAAAACAATATGAAGTTCAACGATGAGAAATTTCAATTACTCAGATATGGTAAACACGAGGAAATTAAATCTTCATCAGAGTACAAAACAAATTCTGGCCACAAAATAGAGCGAAACACCCACGTCAAAGACCTGGGAGTGATCATGTCGGAGGATCTCACGTTCAAGGACCATAACATTGTATCAATCGCATCTGCTAGAAAAATGACAGGATGGATAATGAGAACCTTCAAAACTAGGGAGGCCAAGCCCATGATGACACTCTTCAGGTCACTTGTTCTATCTAGGCTGGAATATTGCTGCACACTAACAGCACCTTTCAAGGCAAGTGAAATTGCTGACCTAGAAAATGTACAGAGAACTTTCACGGCGCGCATAACGGAGATAAAACACCTCAATTACTGGGAGCGCTTGAGGTTCCTAAAACTGTATTCCCTGAAACGCAGGCGGGAGAGATACATGATTATATACACCTGGAAAATCCTAGAGGGACTAGTACCGAACTTGCACACGAAAATCACTCACTACGAAAGCAAAAGACTTGGAAGACGATGCAACATCCCCCCAATGAAAAGCAGGGGTGTCACTAGCACGTTAAGAGACCATACAATAAGTGTCAGGGGCCCGAGACTGTTCAACTGCCTCCCAGCACACATAAGGGGGATTACCAACAGACCCCTGGCAGTCTTCAAGCTGGCACTGGACAAGCACCTAAAGTCAGTTCCTGATCAGCCGGGCCGTGGCTCGTACGTTGGTTTGCGTGCAGCCAGCAGCAACAGCCTGGTTGATCAGGCGCTGATCCACCAGGAGGCCTGGTCACAGACCGGGCCGCGGGGGCGTTGACCCCCGGAACTCTCTCCAGGTAAACTCCAGGTATATATATACATACATATAGGAGACTGGAGACGTGAGTGTACTTACGCTTATTTATTTACAGGTTCACATGAGTACAGTTACACAAATTTAGGTAACTCTAGAATTTTCATACGTAGTAACATGTGTAAGTTACCTGTGATAACAAAAAAAAAAAACAAAGAAAGTATTCACACAGAGGTCCCTGAAACAACGCAGCTCCAGGAGGCTAGTTTAATGTGCACACCAAATCCATGCTGTGGAGGGTAGCGCAAGAGTACGTATATGGATACACAAAAGGCCTAGGAACTAGGCCCCAAAAGGGTTAACAGGTGTACATATGGGTTTATATCTATAGTTCACTTATCTGTTACAAGCAAATTTAGGAAATTTGCTTAGTATATCTGGTATCTTATTTTCATTAATAAGATATCTTGACATGTCACATAGGTTATTATACTGTCTGTCTCTGTATTCCTCAATAAGTGGACAATTAAGCACATAGTGTTCAAGAGAGTGACCATATGCCTGATCACATAATTTACATTTAGTTTGATCATCATCTGTGTGTCTCCCAAACTGCCAGAAGTACTTGTAACCAAGCCTAAGCCTGGCCACTACAACATCAGTCAGTACTTATAAACCAAGCTTAAGCCTGGCCACTACAACATCAGTCAGTACTTGTAACCAAGCCTAAGCCTGGCCACTACAACATCAGTCAGTACTTGTAAACCAAGCTTAAGCCTGGCCACTACAACATCAGTCAGTACTTGTAACCAAGCCTAAGCCTGGCCACTACAACATCAGTCAGTACTTATAAACCAAGCTTAAGCCTGGCCACTACAACATCAGTCAGTACTTGTAACCAAGCCTAAGCCTGGCCACTACAACATCAGTCAGTACTTGTAAACCAAGCTTAAGCCTGGCCACTACAACATCAGTCAGTACTTGTAACCAAGCCTAAGCCTGGCCACTACAACATCAGTCAGTACTTGTAACCAAGCCTAAGCCTGGCCGCTACAACATCAGTCAGTACTTGTAAACCAAGCTTAAGCCTGGCCACTACAACATCAGTCAGTACTTGTAACCAAGCCTAAGCCTGGCCACTACAACATCAGTCAGTACTTGTAACCAAGCCTTAGCCTGGCCACTACAACATCAGTCAGTACTTGTAACCAAGCTTAAGCCTGGCCACTACAACATCAGTCAGTACTTGTAACCAAGCTTAAGCCTGGCCACTACAACATCAGTCAGTACTTGTAAACCAAGCTTAAGCCTGGCCACTACAACATCAGTCAGTACTTGTAAACCAAGCTTAAGCCTGGCCACTACAACATCAGTCAGTACTTGTAACCAAGCCTAAGCCTGGCCACTACAACATCAGTCAGTACTTATAAACCAAGCTTAAGCCTGGCCACTACAACATCAGTCAGTACTTGTAACCAAGCCTAAGCCTGGCCACTACAACATCAGTCAGTACTTGTAAACCAAGCTTAAGCCTGGCCACTACAACATCAGTCAGTACTTGTAACCAAGCCTAAGCCTGGCCACTACAACATCAGTCAGTACTTGTAACCAAGCCTAAGCCTGGCCGCTACAACATCAGTCAGTACTTGTAAACCAAGCTTAAGCCTGGCCACTACAACATCAGTCAGTACTTGTAACCAAGCCTAAGCCTGGCCACTACAACATCAGTCAGTACTTGTAACCAAGCCTAAGCCTGGCCACTACAACATCAGTCAGTACTTGTAACCAAGCCTTAGCCTGGCCACTACAACATCAGTCAGTACTTGTAACCAAGCTTAAGCCTGGCCACTACAACATCAGTCAGTACTTGTAACCAAGCTTAAGCCTGGCCACTACAACATCAGTCAGTACTTGTAAACCAAGCTTAAGCCTGGCCACTACAACATCAGTCAGTACTTGTAAACCAAGCTTAAGCCTGGCCACTACAACATCAGTCAGTACTTGTAACCAAGCTTAAGCCTGGCCACTACAACATCAGTCAGTACTTGTAAACCAAGCTTAAGCCTGGCCACTACAACATCAGTCAGTACTTGTAACCAAGCTTAAGTCTGGCCACTACAACATCAGTCAGTACTTGTAACCAAGCTTAAGCCTGGCCACTACAACATCAGTCAGTACTTGTAACCAAGCCTAAGTCTGGCCACTACAACATCAGTCAGTCTGTTCACGTTTCACGTTGCTCCATAAACATACTTATCTATGCAATAAGATCACAGTAAACAGGTGACTTCAGAATTTGCAAAACAACCACTGTGAAAGAATAGAGAAATTCCAAGCGCTTTCGTGACTACTCACATTATCAAGGAACAATGAACAATTGTTCCTTGATAATGTGAGTAGTCACGAAAGCGCTTGGAATTTCTTTACTCTTTCACAGTGGTTGTTTTGCATACTTATCTACGTTCATGTTATCATAGTGGGTTATAGATCTACTCAGGCTTCTAACTGCATTCCTATAACAATCATTTTCATTATTTACTTCTCTCCTAATATTATTCCTAATGCTAGACACAGATATACCAAAGTTATATTCAACATTCTCCTTCTGGGTACTCTTCTTGCCTAACATATCAACTTTATCATGAAGGAGTAATCCAATGAGTGATGGGATCCATAGCAATTGTACATTAATTCCTTTGTCCCTAATTTTTGAGTATCTATACCTGGCTTCTCCAATGAGCATGTTGTTGGAGTCATTATATGAGCCAAGAGCCTTCAATGATGACATAGAATCAGTAATGATGATAGAGTCAAGCTCAGTGTCATAGGTTAGCTTTAGCGCCATTAGGATTGCAAACAATTCAGTTTGCAGTGTAGACGCCCAGTTGTTAATTATTATGCCTAACTCAACAAATTTATTATGGTTCTTAACTAGGGAGGTGGCAACAAGAGCAGATGCAGCCCTGCCAGAAGACTCCTGTTTAGATCCATCAGTGTATATAACTTGTGGTAACTTATTACTACCAGGTAGTTCCTGGAAGGAAGGTTAGACTCTCTTATATATTGTTGTCTTGTCTTCATGAGTACTGAAATGACTTGGACCACCTCACTCATGAGCCTTTTCCCTTCCTCCGTCTCCACTTCATCTCCTTTCCCGGTCTTTACTCCCCCCCCTCCCCCCTCCCCCCTCCCCCACCACCAGGTAACACGACCCCTGGCTGACACACTCAGCTTGTCTCCACTCATTCAATATGTCACGTAGATGATACTTCTTTGATTTGATGTTTTAGTGTGTGTGTGTGTGTGTGTGTGTGTGTGTGTGTGTGTGTGTGTGTGTGTGTGTGTGTTGCGTGTATGTATCCATGCATGTTGAAGATTAAGACACTTATACAACATATGTTGCAACATATGTTGTAAGATATGTTGCTTAAGTGTCTCAATCTTCAACTTGACGGTTTTCAGAACCATTCATCACATCCATACATGTATACACTCACCTATATGTTTACTAATACTTCTATATCAAACACATACACACATTTTATATATATGTCGTGCCGAATAGGTAAAACTTGCGATTTTGGTTTAAATAGCAACGTTCTTCTTGCCAAATAAGGCAAGCGAAAATTTGTATCTGCAATAATTTAGCAAAAATCATTCTGATCCTAACGAAAAAAATATATTTCATTGTGTTTGTTTAGTATCAAATTACTGTAAACAAATCTAAAATATATTTAGCTGGGTTAGGCTGAAATAAATTGCTCTTGTTATAACAAGGTTAGGTAAGTTTTCTAAGTTACTTTTGGTGCAAATTAAAAATTTTTACATTAACATTAATGAAAAAAATATATCTTTAAACGTATAAAAGAAAATTTTGGAAAGGACTTAATTTTAAATGAGTTCTTGCTAATTGACCAGTTTTACATATTCGGCACGACATATATATATATATATATATATATATATATATATATATATATATATATATATATATATATATATATATATATATGTATATATATATATATATATATATAATCAGTGAAATCACGAAACAAGTGATTTTAAATCATTTACCAAACTGTGGCAGGCCAGGACTCGACCCTACGAACCTTGTACCGCCTCCATAGACAGCACAATGTACGCATCACTTTACCTCTGAGCCAGTGATCCTACAAAGAATCACCACTGCCACGAGTGTTCTCGGATCACGAGAAAAACATGTAGCTCAGCTGCATGCGTGATTCTTTGTAGGATTACTGGCTCAGAGGTAAGATGATGCGTACACACACACACATATATATATATATATATATATATATATATATATATATATATATATATATATATATATATATATATATATATATATATATATATCTATATTTGTAGGTAGTAGGTTGGTAGACAGCAACCGCCCAGGGAGGTACTACCGTCCTGCCAAGTGAATGTAAAACGAAAGCCTGTAATTGTTTTACATGATGGTAGGATTGCTGGTGTCCATTTTTCTGTCTCATAAATATGCAAGGTTTCAGGTACGTCTTGCTACTTCTACTTACACTTGGGTCACACTACACATACATATACAAGCATATATACACACTCCTCTGGGTTTTCTGCTATTTTCTTTCTAGTTCTTATTCTTATTTATTTCCTCTTATCTCCATGGGGAAGTGGAACAGAATTCTTCCTCCGTAAGCCATGCGTGTTGTAAGAGGCGACTAAAATGCCGGGAGCAAGGGGCTAGTAACCTCTTCCCCTGTATATATTACTAAATGTACAAGGAGAAACTTTCGTTTTTCCTTTTGGGCCACCCCGCCTCGGTGGGATACGGCCGGTGTGTTGAAAGAATATATATATATATATATATATATATATATATATATATATATATATATATATATATATATATATATATATATATATATATATATATAAGTAGTCGATTTTTCCACTGGGGGCACCCTTCCGGTTTAGGGCCTTCCACTGGGCGCACCCTTCCGGTTTAGGCCTTCCACTGGGCGCACCCTTCCGGTTTAGGCGTTCCACTGAGCGCACCCTTCCGGTCTAGGACCAGCGGCTGGAGGGTCACCTTTTCACACCTAGGTGTTACTTCCGGTTTTGACCTTGACCTCGCCCTCGAGACTACCTCACCCTTGACCCCCCCCCCAACCAGTACCCCCGCCCCACGACCCCCCCCCTTCGCGACCCCCCGCCCCGCGCGCCCGCGCGCCCGCGCGCCCGCCCGCGCGCCCGCCCGCGCGCCCGCCCGCGCGCCCGCCCGCGCGCCCCGCCCGCGCGCCCGCCCTTCGCGAGCCCCGCCCGCGCCTTCTGCTGCGCCTTCTGCAGCGTCGTCCGGATCGCCCCCGCGCCTCGAATTTTTTTCCGATTTTTTTCGAATTTTTTTTGAATTTCATTTTCTTATGCTCTCCATCTCCTCGGATCAAGGTTTTTGGATTCCCCCCTATGGGGTTTTTCGAAATTCTCCATCTCCTCAGATCAAATTTTTTGGGTACCCCTCCTTTCACCCCCATCCCCAAACAATTTCTCGAAATCAAATTCTCCATCTCCTTGGATCAAGTTTTTTTTGGGTACCCCTCCTTTCACCCCAAATTTTCTCGACAATACCATGACTCCATCTCCTCGGATCAAGTTTTTTGGATCCCCCCCTATGGGGTTTTCGAAATTCTCCATCTCCTTGGATCAAATTTTTGGATTACCCCTCCCACTTTCACCCCCATCCCAAAATTTTCTCGATATTACAAGTTTTTGCATTCCCCCCTATGGGGGTTTCGAAATTCTCCATCTCCTTGGATCAAGGTTTTTTTTTGGATTGTCCCTCCTTCCACCCCCCAATCCCAAAAATTTCTCAATATTACCAAGTTTTTGGATTCCCCCCTATGGGGTTTTCGAAATTCTCCATTTCCTTGGATCAAATTTTTGGGTACCCCTCCTTTCACCCCAAATTTTCTCGACAATACCATAACTCCATCTCCTCGGATCAAATTTTTGAGGTTCCCCCTCTCACTTTCACCCCCCATCCCAAAATTTCTCGAAATCAAATTCTCCATCTCCTTGGATCAAGTTTTTTGGGTACCCCTCCTTTCACCCCAAATTTTCTCGACAATACCATGACTCCATCTCCTCGGATCAAGTTTTTTGGATCCCCCCTATGGGGTTTTCGAAATTCTCCATCTCCTTGGATCAAATTTTTGGATTACCCCTCTCACTTTCACTCCCACCCCAAAATTTCTCGATAATACCAAGACCCCATCTCCTTGGATCAAGTTTTTGGATTCCCCACTCTGGGGGTAAGCATGCTTACTACAGGTCTAAACATCTTCCCCTTATTATTTTAAAATGAACTAAAAGTTTCCGCTCATTAAGTCAAATGAACTAAAAGTTTCCTCTCATTAAGTTAAATGAACTAAAAAAAAAGCGTGTTTACTCGGCGGTCAGTGACGTCACACATACAAGCTAAATCTTGTCGACTTACCCCTATGTCAGTGACGTCACGCACACAGGCTGAATCATGACGACCCTTTAGTTCATTAAAGTTAATAAGGGGATATAGTACCTACATCATAGGGAAAACATTTTCATCATCAGAAAAGTCACATTTTTTGTTTCGTTAATACCCATAACAATCCAACAATTTCTTTACAACACAAGTCTAGACATTTTTTTAACTATTTCATCTCAGGTCACTCCCCCCCACGAAGTAACCTCCTCCCCACCCTCCCGAACCCTCACACTCCAACCAACACCTCACAATTTTCACTCATAACCCCCAATTTTTCTCGTTTTAACCCTTTTAGTTCATTAAAGTTAATAAGGGGATACAGTACATCAGAAAGTCACCACAACACTTATAACCACTTTTCGATAAATTCACTAGTCACAATTTTACATATTACGAAGTTAAATACGCACTTTTACTTTGAACACCTTCAAAACACTCTCTTAAATCATTTGAATACTCACAAAAATACCTTTATACATTTCCAAACAACACTGAAATACTCCAAAACATCATTCGAACACCCCCCAAAATCACCTCTGAATACTCCCAGAACACCTTCATAAGTACTCTTGCACATCATTTGAACACCTTCATAAGTACTCTCATAATCATTTGTACACCTTCAAAAAACACCTTTGAATACTCACATAAACACCCTTGAACACCTTCAAAACACCTTTGAATAACCTCAAAACACCTTTGAACACCTTCAAAACAAAACAACATTTGAACACACTTAAAACACCTTTGAACACCTTTGAACATTTCCAAACAACACTGAAACACTTCCAAAAACACCATTTGAGTACTCCCAAATACACCACTGAATACTAAAACACCACTGAATACACTCAAAACACCACCAAAATCACCATGAAACACTTCCAAAAAACACAATTTGAGTACTCCCAATTACACCACTGAATACTACTAAAACACCACTGAATTCAATCAAAAACACCCTTCAACACCTTCAAACACCCTTGAACACCTTCAAAACACTCTTGAACACTTTTCAAAAACACCTTTGAACATTTCCAATCAACACTGAAACACTTCCAAAAAAAAAACACAATTTGAGTACTCCCAATTACACCACTGAATACTACTAAAACACCGCTGAATTCAATCAAAACACCCTTCAACACCTTCAAAACACCTTTGAACACCTTTGAACACCTTCAAAAAAACAACATTTGAACACACTCAAAACACCTTTGAACACCTTTGAACATTTCCAAACAACACTGAAACACTTCCAAAAACACCATTTGAGTACTCCCAAATACACCACTGAATACTAAAACACCACTGAATACACTCAAAACACCACCAAAATCACCATAAACTAAGATCAACACCCACATCCCACAACACCCACAACCCACAACACCCACATTTTTTTCTCGTTTTATCTAATTTCATCAGAAAAGTCACAACACCCACACCCCCCATTTTTTTCTCGTTTTAACCCTTTTAGTTCATTAAAGTTAAATAAGGGGACACACTACATCAGAAAAAGTCCCAACAACAACCCACTTATAACATTTTTTTTTCGGTATCTCTAGTTCGACAACAACACCCACAACACCCACATCCCACAACACCCATGAACATTTCCAAAACACTATTTGAGTACTCCCAATTACACCACTGATTACTACTAAAACACCGCTGAATTCAATCAAAACACCCTTCAACACCTTCAAACACCCCTGAACACCTTCAAAACACTCTTGAACACTTTTCAAAAACACCTTTGAACATTTCCAATCAACACTGAAACACTTCCAAAAACACCATTTGAGTACTCCCAATTACACCACTGATTACTACTAAAACACCGCTGAATTCAATCAAAACACCCTTCAACACCTTCAAACACCCTTGAACACACTCAAAACACCCTTCAACACCTTCAAAACACCTTTGAACACCTTCAAAGCACCTTTGAACACATTCAAAACACTCTCATAATCATTTGAACACACTCAAAACACCTTTGAATAACCTCAAAACACCTTCGATCACCTTCAAAACACCCTTGAACACCCTTGATCACCTTCAAAAAAAACAACATTTGAACACACTCAAAACACCTTTGAACATTTCCAAACAATACTGAAACACTTCCAAAAACACCATTTGAGTACTCCCAAATACACCACTGAATACTAAAACACCACTGAATACACTCAAAACACCACCAAAATCACCATAAACTAAGATCAACACCCACATCCCACAACACCCACAACCCACAACACCCACAATTTTTTTCTCGTTTTATCTAATTTCATCAGAAAGTCACAACACCCACACCCCCCATTTTTTTCTCGTTTTAACCCTTTTAGTTCATTAAAGTTAATAAGGGGCCACACTACATCAGAAAAAGTCACAAAAACAACCCACTTATAACGTCTTTTCGGTATCTCTAGTTCGACAACAACACCCACACCCCACATCACCCACATCCCACATCCCCCACACACACACACACAGACACACACACACACACATCCCTAACCTAGCCTAACCTAACCTAACTTAACCTAACCTAACCTAACCTAACCTAACCTAACCTAACTTATCCTAACCTAGCCTAACCTAACCTAACCTTACCTAAATTATCCTAACCTAACCTAACCTAGCCTAACCTATCCTAACTTAACCTAACCTAACCTAACCGAACCTACCCTAACCTAACCTTACCTAACCTAACCTAGCCTAACCTAACCTAACCTAACTTAACCTAACCCAACCTAACCTAACCTAACCTAGCCTAACCTAACTTAACCTAACCTAACCTAACCTACCCTAACCTAACCTAACCTAACCTATCTTAACCTTACCTAACCTAACCTAACCTAACCTAGCCTAACCTAACTTAACCTAACCTAACCTAACCTACCCTAACCTAACCTAACCTAACCTATCTTAACCTTACCTAACCTAACCTAGCCGAACCTATCCTAACCTAACCTAAAATATATTGGAACACTTCCAAAATACATTAGAGTACTCCAGAATTACTTTGAACGACTCCATTTTTGGATATTTCCAAATTAGTTTTGAAAACTTTATCGTAAAATCGAACATTATTTTTCTTGTTGGTAAAACACACTCAATGGTAGAAATATTTACTCGATTTCCGAATAGAAGCACTGTCCTCGCTCTGAGAGACTCATTGTGGGTCACCCCAACACATGGTGTAATGCGCTTCACACCCAAGGTAGAACATAACACCTGCGTCAACTCAGGACAGACAGGCGCCATGTAATGCGGGTAACATCCAAGGTAGAAAATCATCTCTTTCCAGACCAACTGTCTATCCTAACCTAACCTAACCTAACCTAATTCCTAACCTAACCTAACCTCACCTAACCGAACCTAACCTAACTCCATCAATCACCTCTATCCTAACCTAACCTAACCCAACCTAACTCCATCAAACACCTCTATCCTAACCTAACCTAACCTATCCTAACCTAACCTAACTCCATCAAACACCTCGAATACTACCTAACTTAACCTAACCTAACCTTACCTAACCTACCGAACCCAACCTAACCTAACCTAACCTATCCTAACCTGTCCCAACCTAACCTATCCTAACCTATCCTAACCTAACCTAACCTAACCTAACCTAACTTATCCTATGCTAACCTAACCTAACTTATCCTAACCTAACCTATCCTAACCTAACCTAAACACTGACTAACTTTGAACCAACTCTGAACACCACTGATCTTCTTCAAAAATGCTCTGCACATCATTTGAACACCTTCAAAAAAACACCATCAAACACCTCCGAATACTCCCAAAAAACACTACTGATTACTACCAAATCACCACTGAATACTACCAATCACCGTCAAAATCACCAGAAACTAAGTTTAACATCACCATCTAACATCCTTTTTATAGAAATCCCCTCAAATCACTATAACCAAGAACTCCCTCCCCATTTGACGCATAAAAAAAAAAAAAGCATGAACACAAACCTAATACGCAAACACTTAGTACATGATCACCATCAACTGAAAACATATCTTGTACACACACATAATATAAGACAATCACCAACTACAATCACCCATGTTCACTTACCTCAAAATCACTAATATCACAGAAAACAATCATTTTTATAAACATTTCACACACAAAAAAAAAAATCATATTTGACAATATCTAAGCGCACTCACCTCACTACCACCAACACACGATGTCTCACCTCACAGGACCGACAAAGCTCACCTCCAGTGACGTCACACTCCCATTGTGTTACTTGGTGGTTGGTAACATCACACCTAACCCCCCTTGTTTCAACCTATTGTACCCTACATTATCTAAGAACACTATATCCAACACGATTACCAGATTTTATGATCCCCAACACCAAGATCACAGAAAACACACATTTTTTATAATTATTCACACAAAAATCACGATCACCAATTCCATATCATGTTTACCGTCATCTATCAACACTAATCACCAAGATCACCAAAAAATCTAAGATCATGCATCTCAAAACTACTATGATCACTGAAAACACTTATTTTTTAAACATTCGCACAAAAATAAGACATACACAAAAATACCACAACACTTCCACCAACATCTATAACATAACATGAGCACTATAACATATCACTATCACAAAAAAATAATACACAGACACCCACATATTATACATTTCAATTGCAAATTTAAGACATGAGACATACACACCAAATCTAAGACATTCACCTCCAACTAAGACATACACATCACCCCTAAAACTTCCTTCCTTATTCATTCCGTATATCTCCTAGAGCTGTTTTAACCCCGACGGATCCATCACGACGTAGGAGCCAGAGTGTAGTAGGTGGTGTTGGAGTGGTGATGGTTCCTCTGGCTCCTACGTCGTGATGGATCCGTCGGGGTTAAAACAGCTCTAGGAGATATACGGAATGAATAAGGAAGGAAGTTTTAGGGGTGATGTGTATGTCTTAGTTGGAGGTGAATGTCTTAGATTTGGTGTGTATGTCTCATGTCTTAAATTTGCAATTGAAATGTATAATATGTGGGTGTCTGTGTATTATTTTTTTTTGTGATAGTGATATGTTATAGTGCTCATGTTATGTTATAGATGTTGGTGGAAGTGTTGTGGTATTTTTGTGTATGTCTTATTTTTGTGCGAATGTTTAAAAAATAAGTGTTTTCAGTGATCATAGTAGTTTTGAGATGCATGATCTTAGATTTTTTGGTGATCTTGGTGATTAGTGTTGATAGATGACGGTAAACATGATATGGAATTGGTGATCGTGATTTTTGTGTGAATAATTATAAAAAATGTGTGTTTTCTGTGATCTTGGTGTTGGGGATCATAAAATCTGGTAATCGTGTTGGATATAGTGTTCTTAGATAATGTAGGGTACAATAGGTTGAAACAAGGGGGGTTAGGTGTGATGTTACCAACCACCAAGTAACACAATGGGAGTGTGACGTCACTGGAGGTGAGCTTTGTCGGTCCTGTGAGGTGAGACATCGTGTGTTGGTGGTAGTGAGGTGAGTGCGCTTAGATATTGTCAAATATGATTTTTTTTTTTTTGTGTGTGAAATGTTTATAAAAATGATTGTTTTCTGTGATATTAGTGATTTTGAGGTAAGTGAACATGGGTGATTGTAGTTGGTGATTGTCTTATATTATGTGTGTGTACAAGATATGTTTTCAGTTGATGGTGATCATGTACTAAGTGTTTGCGTATTAGGTTTGTGTTCATGCTTTTTTTTTTTATGCGTCAAATGGGGAGGGAGTTCTTGGTTATAGTGATTTGAGGGGATTTCTATAAAAAGGATGTTAGATGGTGATGTTAAACTTAGTTTCTGGTGATTTTGACGGTGATTGGTAGTATTCAGTGGTGATTTGGTAGTAATCAGTAGTGTTTTTTGGGAGTATTCGGAGGTGTTTGATGGTGTTTTTTTGAAGGTGTTCAAATGATGTGCAGAGCATTTTTGAAGAAGATCAGTGGTGTTCAGAGTTGGTTCAAAGTTAGTCAGTGTTTAGGTTAGGTTAGGATAGGTTAGGTTAGGATAAGTTAGGTTAGGTTAGCATAGGATAAGTTAGGTTAGGTTAGGTTAGGTTAGGTTAGGATAGGTTAGGATAGGTTAGGTTGGGACAGGTTAGGATAGGTTAGGTTAGGTTAGGTTGGGTTCGGTAGGTTAGGTAAGGTTAGGTTAGGTTAAGTTAGGTAGTATTCGAGGTGTTTGATGGAGTTAGGTTAGGTTAGGATAGGTTAGGTTAGGTTAGGATAGAGGTGTTTGATGGAGTTAGGTTGGGTTAGGTTAGGTTAGGATAGAGGTGATTGATGGAGTTAGGTTAGGTTCGGTTAGGTGAGGTTAGGTTAGGTTAGGAATTAGGTTAGGTTAGGTTAGGTTAGGATAGACAGTTGGTCTGGAAAGAGATGATTTTCTACCTTGGATGTTACCCGCATTACATGGCGCCTGTCTGTCCTGAGTTGACGCAGGTGTTATGTTCTACCTTGGGTGTGAAGCGCATTACACCATGTGTTGGGGTGACCCACAATGAGTCTCTCAGAGCGAGGACAGTGCTTCTATTCGGAAATCGAGTAAATATTTCTACCATTGAGTGTGTTTTACCAACAAGAAAAATAATGTTCGATTTTACGATAAAGTTTTCAAAACTAATTTGGAAATATCCAAAAATGGAGTCGTTCAAAGTAATTCTGGAGTACTCTAATGTATTTTGGAAGTGTTCCAATATATTTTAGGTTAGGTTAGGATAGGTTCGGCTAGGTTAGGTTAGGTAAGGTTAAGATAGGTTAGGTTAGGTTAGGTTAGGGTAGGTTAGGTTAGGTTAGGTTAAGTTAGGTTAGGCTAGGTTAGGTTAGGTTAGGTTAGGTAAGGTTAAGATAGGTTAGGTTAGGTTAGGTTAGGGTAGGTTAGGTTAGGTTAGGTTAAGTTAGGTTAGGCTAGGTTAGGTTAGGTTAGGTTGGGTTAGGTTAAGTTAGGTTAGGTTAGGTTAGGCTAGGTTAGGTTAGGTAAGGTTAGGTTAGGGTAGGTTCGGTTAGGTTAGGTTAGGTTAAGTTAGGATAGGTTAGGCTAGGTTAGGTTAGGTTAGGATAATTTAGGTAAGGTTAGGTTAGGTTAGGCTAGGTTAGGATAAGTTAGGTTAGGTTAGGTTAGGTTAGGTTAGGTTAGGTTAAGTTAGGTTAGGTTAGGCTAGGTTAGGGATGTGTGTGTGTGTGTGTCTGTGTGTGTGTGTGTGGGGGATGTGGGATGTGGGTGATGTGGGGTGTGGGTGTTGTTGTCGAACTAGAGATACCGAAAAGACGTTATAAGTGGGTTGTTTTTGTGACTTTTTCTGATGTAGTGTGGCCCCTTATTAACTTTAATGAACTAAAAGGGTTAAAACGAGAAAAAAATGGGGGGTGTGGGTGTTGTGACTTTCTGATGAAATTAGATAAAACGAGAAAAAAATTGTGGGTGTTGTGGGTTGTGGGTGTTGTGGGATGTGGGTGTTGATCTTAGTTTATGGTGATTTTGGTGGTGTTTTGAGTGTATTCAGTGGTGTTTTAGTATTCAGTGGTGTATTTGGGAGTACTCAAATGGTGTTTTTGGAAGTGTTTCAGTATTGTTTGGAAATGTTCAAAGGTGTTTTGAGTGTGTTCAAATGTTGTTTTTTTTGAAGGTGATCAAGGGTGTTCAAGGGTGTTTTGAAGGTGATCGAAGGTGTTTTGAGGTTATTCAAAGGTGTTTTGAGTGTGTTCAAATGATTATGAGAGTGTTTTGAATGTGTTCAAAGGTGCTTTGAAGGTGTTCAAAGGTGTTTTGAAGGTGTTGAAGGGTGTTTTGAGTGTGTTCAAGGGTGTTTGAAGGTGTTGAAGGGTGTTTTGATTGAATTCAGCGGTGTTTTAGTAGTAATCAGTGGTGTAATTGGGAGTACTCAAATGGTGTTTTTGGAAGTGTTTCAGTGTTGATTGGAAATGTTCAAAGGTGTTTTTGAAAAGTGTTCAAGAGTGTTTTGAAGGTGTTCAGGGGTGTTTGAAGGTGTTGAAGGGTGTTTTGATTGAATTCAGCGGTGTTTTAGTAGTAATCAGTGGTGTAATTGGGAGTACTCAAATAGTGTTTTGGAAATGTTCATGGGTGTTGTGGGATGTGGGTGTTGTGGGTGTTGTTGTCGAACTAGAGATACCGAAAAAAAAATGTTATAAGTGGGTTGTTGTTGGGACTTTTTCTGATGTAGTGTGTCCCCTTATTTAACTTTAATGAACTAAAAGGGTTAAAACGAGAAAAAAATGGGGGGTGTGGGTGTTGTGACTTTTCTGATGAAATTAGATAAAACGAGAAAAAAATGTGGGTGTTGTGGGTTGTGGGTGTTGTGGGATGTGGGTGTTGATCTTAGTTTATGGTGATTTTGGTGGTGTTTTGAGTGTATTCAGTGGTGTTTTAGTATTCAGTGGTGTATTTGGGAGTACTCAAATGGTGTTTTTGGAAGTGTTTCAGTGTTGTTTGGAAATGTTCAAAGGTGTTCAAAGGTGTTTTGAGTGTGTTCAAATGTTGTTTTTTTGAAGGTGTTCAAAGGTGTTCAAAGGTGTTTTGAAGGTGTTGAAGGGTGTTTTGATTGAATTCAGCGGTGTTTTAGTAGTATTCAGTGGTGTAATTGGGAGTACTCAAATTGTGTTTTTTTTTGGAAGTGTTTCAGTGTTGATTGGAAATGTTCAAAGGTGTTTTTGAAAAGTGTTCAAGAGTGTTTTGAAGGTGTTCAAGGGTGTTTGAAGGTGTTGAAGGGTGTTTTTGATTGAATTCAGTGGTGTTTTAGTAGTATTCAGTGGTGTAATTGGGAGTACTCAAATTGTGTTTTTTGGAAGTGTTTCATGGTGATTTTGGTGGTGTTTTGAGTGTATTCAGTGGTGTTTTAGTATTCAGTGGTGTATTTGGGAGTACTCAAATGGTGTTTTTGGAAGTGTTTCAGTGTTGTTTGGAAATGTTCAAAGGTGTTCAAAGGTGTTTTAAGTGTGTTCAAATGTTGTTTTGTTTTGAAGGTGTTCAAAGGTGTTTTGAGGTTATTCAAAGGTGTTTTGAAGGTGTTCAAGGGTGTTTATGTGAGTATTCAAAGGTGTTTTTTGAAGGTGTACAAATGATTATGAGAGTACTTATGAAGGTGTTCAAATGATGTGCAAGAGTACTTATGAAGGTGTTCTGGGAGTATTCAGAGGTGATTTTGGGGGGTGTTCGAATGATGTTTTGGAGTATTTCAGTGTTGTTTGGAAATGTATAAAGGTATTTTTGTGAGTATTCAAATGATTTAAGAGAGTGTTTTGAAGGTGTTCAAAGTAAAAGTGCGTATTTAACTTCGTAATATGTAAAATTGTGACTAGTGAATTTATCGAAAAGTGGTTATAAGTGTTGTGGTGACTTTCTGATGTACTGTATCCCCTTATTAACTTTAATGAACTAAAAGGGTTAAAACGAGAAAAATTGGGGGTTATGAGTGAAAATTGTGAGGTGTTGGTTGGAGTGTGAGGGTTCGGGAGGGTGGGGAGGAGGTTACTTCGTGGGGGGGAGTGACCTGAGATGAAATAGTTAAAAAAATGTCTAGACTTGTGTTGTAAAGAAATTGTTGGATTGTTATGGGTATTAACGAAACAAAAAATGTGACTTTTCTGATGATGAAAATGTTTTCCCTATGATGTAGGTACTATATCCCCTTATTAACTTTAATGAACTAAAGGGTCGTCATGATTCAGCCTGTGTGCGTGACGTCACTGACATAGGGGTAAGTCGACAAGATTTAGCTTGTATGTGTGACGTCACTGACCGCCGAGTAAACACGCTTTTTTTTTTTTTTTTTTTTTTAGTTCATTTAACTTAATGAGAGGAAGGTTTTAGTTCATTTTAAAATAATAAGGGGAAGATGTTTAGACCTGTAGTAAGCATGCTTACCCCCAGAGTGGGGAATCCAAAAACTTGATCCAAGGAGATGGGGTCTTGGTATTATCGAGAAATTTTGGGGTGGGAGTGAAAGTGAGAGGGGTAATCCAAAAATTTGATCCAAGGAGATGGAGAATTTCGAAAACCCCATAGGGGGGATCCAAAAAACTTGATCCGAGGAGATGGAGTCATGGTATTGTCGAGAAAATTTGGGGTGAAAGGAGGGGTACCCAAAAAACTTGATCCAAGGAGATGGAGAATTTGATTTCGAGAAATTTTGGGATGGGGGGTGAAAGTGAGAGGGGGAACCTCAAAAATTTGATCCGAGGAGATGGAGTTATGGTATTGTCGAGAAAATTTGGGGTGAAAGGAGGGGTACCCAAAAATTTGATCCAAGGAAATGGAGAATTTCGAAAACCCCATAGGGGGGAATCCAAAAACTTGGTAATATTGAGAAATTTTTGGGATTGGGGGGTGGAAGGAGGGACAATCCAAAAAAAACCTTGATCCAAGGAGATGGAGAATTTCGAAACCCCCATAGGGGGGAATGCAAAAACTTGTAATATCGAGAAAATTTTGGGATGGGGGTGAAAGTGGGAGGGGTAATCCAAAAATTTGATCCAAGGAGATGGAGAATTTCGAAAACCCCATAGGGGGGGATCCAAAAAACTTGATCCGAGGAGATGGAGTCATGGTATTGTCGAGAAAATTTGGGGTGAAAGGAGGGGTACCCAAAAAAAACTTGATCCAAGGAGATGGAGAATTTGATTTCGAGAAATTGTTTGGGGATGGGGGTGAAAGGAGGGGTACCCAAAAAATTTGATCTGAGGAGATGGAGAATTTCGAAAAACCCCATAGGGGGGAATCCAAAAACCTTGATCCGAGGAGATGGAGAGCATAAGAAAATGAAATTCAAAAAAAATTCGAAAAAAATCGGAAAAAAATTCGAGGCGCGGGGGCGATCCGGACGACGCTGCAGAAGGCGCAGCAGAAGGCGCGGGCGGGGCTCGCGAAGGGCGGGCGCGCGGGCGGGGCGCGCGGGCGGGCGCGCGGGCGGGCGCGCGGGCGCGCGGGGCGGGGGTCGCGAAGGGGGGGGGTCGTGGGTACTGGTTGGGGGGGGTCAAGGGTGAGGTAGTCTCGAGGGCGAGGTCAAGGTCAAAACCGGAAGTAACACCTAGGTGTGAAAAGGTGACCCTCCAGCCGCTGGTCCTAGACCGGAAGGGTGCGCTCAGTGGAACGCCTAAACCGGAAGGGTGCGCCCAGTGGAAGGCCTAAACCGGAAGGGTGCGCCCAGTGGAAGGCCCTAAACCGGAAGGGTGCCCCCAGTGGAAAAATCGACTACTTATACAACTATTTATGCAAATGTATAATATTACTTATTTACAAGTGTGGAAGTAGTACTAGTATACGACTTTATTCTCAGTTTTAATCTAAGTAAACAGGGCCAATATGTGTTAAGAGACTGTTTCATATGTCTCGTTCTCGCCTAGGATTAAACCTGGGACCTTCAGTTGGGTGAAAACGGGCAACCAATGAGCTACGAGACCACGATGGCGGCGTCCGTGTCAGATGGCAGACGTCCAACATGGCCGCCTTCCTCTCTCTTCCGACACGTCATCCTCGCTGATAAGAGGAAATGTTATCTATGGTTCAGCTCCTTAATTTTTAAAGCTGAAATAAAGCTATTCATGGCTCCATGTCTCAAGTTTTCAGTGTACCTACTGGCTGAAAAGGACAGACACATTGTTGGCTACTACAATGTCTGAGAAAGTGAACCATAAGACTAACGTCTTCATTAGGGTTGTGTTGTTGGTGGGAAGTATGTGAGCACGTGTCCTGGCCACTACCACTCCTTGATATATGAATTGGCACTCAGCTTCCTTCCCTCCTGCTTTCTTCCTCGCTCCCTTTAGTCTGTCTCTCTGGGGACTCGGAGGGGATGGCTAAAGGGAACTGTGGTACTCGCTCAGAGAGGAGGAGCAAAGGGAATAGCTCTGTACTCACCTATTTGAGGTTGCAGGGGTCGACTCGCAGTTCCTGTGTGTGTGTATTCACCTAGTTGTAGTTGCAGGGGTCGATTCATAGATCGCTGGTCGCTACTAGGTCCAATCTCTCCCTTCTCCATGAGCTTTATCGAACCGCTTCTTAAGGCTATGTATGAATCCAACTTCCACTATATCACTCCAGATTTTTCCACTTCTGACAACGTACGTACGTGTGTGTGTGTGTGTACTCACCTAGTTGTACTCACGTAGTTGAGGTTGCAGGGGTAGAGTCCAAGCTCCTGGCCCCGTCTCTTCACTGGTCGCTACTAGGTCACTCTCCCTGAACCGTGAGCTTTATCATATCTCTGCTTAAAGCTATGTATGGATTCTGCCTCCACTACATCGCTTCCCAAACTATTCCACTTCCTGACTACTCTGTGACTGAAGAAATACTTCCTAACATCCCTGTGATTCATCTGTGTCTTCAACTTCCAACTGTGTCCCCTTGTTGCTGTGTCCCATCTCTGGAACATCCTGTCTTTGTCCACCTTGTGTGTGTGTGTGTGTGTGTGTGTGTGTGTGTGTGTGTGTGTGTGTGTGTGTGTGTGTGTGTGTGTGTGTGTGTGTGTGTAGGTAGTCGTAGCTACAGGACTAAGAGTAATGCATCTAGGCTATTTTGTAATAAATTCATTACCTTTTTAAGTGATTCTGTTATTCTTGTAAACAGTCGATTACTACTGTATCTTGAGTAGCTAACTAAGGAGGGTAGGAGGTGACTATCATTCACATGAGAGAAACAGGGTAACTAACTACCATCCTCAATAACAGTCTAGTATGACAACTATTCATAGGATTATGAGGTGACTAACCCCCATCCTACAGAATAGTAGACTATTACCATACACACATGCTGCGCACAGCATGTGTGTATGGTGTCTTATGTCCACAGAACAGGTATGGGGTGACTTACACACATATGATGAATATGGAAGGATACCCTTTAGGATGAGTGTCTACCGTTTACAGGATGAGTATTTGTAGATGAATGGTTCAGAGAACCGACATGTTGATATATTAGACACATGTGCAACTCTTGGGTATCTTTATTGAGGAAACGTTTCGCCACACAGTGGCTTCATCAGTCCATACATAGGAGAAATTTGAAGTTTCTCCTATGTATGGACTGATGAAGCCACTGTGTGGCGAAACGTTTCCTCAATAAAGATACCCAAGAGTTGCACATGTGTCTAATATATCAGGATGAGTATTGGCTATTCAGTATTCACATATTGTATGTTTGGACACTTCATCACTAAAGATTTAAGAACAGGATATGTTAAAATATTATAAACTAGGAATAGTTTTCTGAGCACTGTGCAAGAAGTTGCGACCACAAGCAGGAAGTGTTGAGTGGCCTTCAGACTGCACACCTCTAGACACCACAACAAAGGTGATGTTCTCACTTAACTCTTCCTCTCAGTCTCTGCTCTGTCATGGATATCCAATACAATAAGTTTCGTGCATGTATAGTTTATAGGTCCGACAAGATGAAAAATTAGACACATGTGCAACATCTGGGTATCTTTATTGGCCAAAAGTCTGCAATAAAGACACCCAGATGTTGAACATGTGTTTAATACTTCACAATAAGTTTGCTCAGTATATGAGGTCCTTGGTAAAGTCCCTCTGTTTAGTACACACGGGAGCCACACTCACACATTGTTCTTGCACACTAAGGAACAAGAAATTGTGTGGTAAAATTTCATTTGGAAGACAAGTTATGAGACTTTCCACTGGTGGGTCTGGCTGGTCTCTGAATGTAAACTATCATCTGAACACTACTGTACCGCTGATATCAACACCTTCAGTCATTTTCCTTGGTTGCAGGGAACGAGTCTCAGCTCTTGGCCCCGCCTCTTAACTTGCCACTTGCCAGATTTACTCCCTCGTAGCCTCGTGGGCCCTATCGTACCTTCTCTTAAAACCATGTATGGAGCCTGCCTTCACCACTTCATCGAGATCATTCCATTTCCTGACCACTCTTGTGGCTCGTCTGTATATGTGTGTGTGTGGGTTAGCATGTACACAGCTTCAGTTGTAGGTATGACAAGGATCAAGAAGCTAGGAACCATTAATTCCGGCAACTGTAGTTTAAGAGGCAGGACCTAGAGTTGAGAACTGCGCCATGAAAACAACTCGGTGAGTACACACATGCACATGTGCGTGTGTAAATACATGTATACACTGTGACCTCACAAATTAACCAGTACATAGTCATATTACTGAGTCTGAGTGTAAGTTATCGAATATGTAAGTAACCTCTTTAAAATTTATCTTATTTTTACAGTAAGATATCTTGACATATCACATACTATTTCGATATTTTTCAATAAGTGGGCAGTTGAGCACATAGTGTTAAAGATAGTGACCATAATCCTAGTCATCACTCGTGAGTATATCAAACTGTCAGAAGTACTTGTAACCAAGCCTAAGTCGGGCCACTACAACATCAGTCAGTCTGTTCACATTTGCAAACTGTTCCATAACTTACTTATGTACGTTCATGTTATCATAGTGAATGATAGATTTACTCAAGCCTCTAACTGCACTCCTACAATATTTTTTTTCATTATTTACTTCTCTAATATTATTCCTAATGCTAGACACAGATACACCTAAGTTGTATTTTACATTTTTCTTCAGTATACTTTTTTTTGGCTAACGTATCAACTTTATCATGAAAGATATTTAAGTATCTATATCTGGATTCTCCAATAAGAATGTTGTTAGAGTCATTATGTGAGTCAAGAGCCTTCAATGATGACAGAATCAGTAATAATCATAAAGTTAACTTAAGCGCCATTAGGATGACAAACAATTCAGTTTAGAGTGTAGACGACCGGTTCTTAGTTCGTTTGTCTAACTCAACATGGTTGTTATAGTTCTTAACTAGAGAGGTGATAGTAACAGTAGATGCAGACCTGACAGTAGACTCCTACTTAGATCCATCACTGTATATAACTTGTGATACATTATTACTAAGAGTTAAGTCAGAACTTTCTTCTTGAGCAGTTGCTTTTACAAGTGATTTAAGGAAGAGATTACTAGTGATAATCTTGCTGGGAGGAGCTTGTAGGTATGTGATGTTAAATAAACACATCTATGGGGGGTGACAAGCTCTTGTTGTCTACAGTGATGTAGTTCTTGTAGGATAAAAAATATAACTTAATATAATTGCATGTTTTAACACCCCATTTACATCTGTATGTATTTACTTGTAAATTCTAGTAAGACTTGCAATGTCAGTGTCAGGTTCATTTCTTAACATTATAATACCAAGTACAGTGTTGTCAATAACTGTATCGCTGATACTAGGAACACCAACATCATTCTTTATATTAAGAACCTTGGTGGATTTAGAACAGCCAAGAATAATTCTGAGGGCTTCATTTTGCATTACTTCCACGAAGAGAGAATTTTCCTTAGCTAATATTAACATGGGCGTAGCATAACTAATTAAAGATCTAATATAGGCTATGTTACACCACTCACTATTCTCACTTTAGCAACATAGTTGGGGTTGTAGCCATAAACAGTTATTTACTTGTGGTATGATGGATTTATTGAAGGATACATCTACACCAAGATATATTTAAGATTTAACACAGCTGATTTTCTCACCCTGCAAACAGATGAGTGATGGATGTCGTTACCTTGTCAATATCTTTCTTTCAGATGAAGACATGATCAGTCCTAGTCGATTATAAATTACTAGAACCTCGTTAATAATGGACCTCATGTCCTGTTGTATGATCATGCTGTCATCAGCATAGCTTAAAGCTAATATGTTAGATGAGACAGGTAGAGTATTTAGGAGAGCATTAATCAAGACATTAAGTAGCATGGGACTCAGAACTCCTCCCTGTGGTGTACCTAAGGACATATCTTTACTCCAGCTTCTAAAAGTATAGTAGAGAACAATAGTTACTCTATTTGACAGATATCCTATTTTTTATAACTTAGATAAATATATTTTTAACATTATAACTTAGATAAATATCTCTATATTATTATAAATATCAACATATCTCTCTAGCATTTTAACTCAGACATAGCTTTCTAACAATGTATCTTAGATAATCACAGCTTTCTAACATAATTTAGATAACCACAACTTTCTAACATTATATCCAAGGTAAAGGTAACTTAATATAGCGGACATTCTCAGGGAGGGTAACGAAAGTTATTCTGGTTGAGTTCTCTTACAATGAGAGAGAGAGAGAGAGAGAGAGAGAGAGAGAGAGAGAGAGAGAGAGAGAGAGAGAGAGAGAGAGAGAGAGAGAGAGAGAGAGAGAGAGAGAGAGAGAGAGAGAGAGAGAGCGAGAGAGAGAGAGAGAGAGAGAGAGAGAGAGAGAGAGAGAGAGAGAGAGAGAGAGAGAGAGAGAGAGAGAGAGCTGGCAGCCTGGGGGTTCAGTCTTTGATCTCACCAAATATAATTTACATACAGGGGAAATGTATGCATGGGGAGGGAGGGAGGGAGGGGGGGAGGGAGGGAGGGGAGAAAAGAGGAAGGGGAAAGAAGAGGAATGAGGATGGAGGAAGAGGAGAGTGAGGGAGAGGAGAAAAGAGGAAGAAGAGGAGGGTGGAGGAAGATAACAGTAAATGAACACTGGAACAGAGAGAGAGGAAGTGGATCGTAAATATCTACCTTTATGGTCGCCACTGATGTTATAGTGAGTGTTGGAGATATCTCGTTAGTGTCTCCCTCTCCCTCTCTCCCTCACTATCTCAAGCCCTCCCTCACTATCTCACACCCTCCCTCACTATCTCACACCCTCCCTCTTCACTATATCACACCCTCCCTCCCTCACTATCACATCCCACTCTCTCACTATCCCTCACTATCTCACACCCTCCCTCACTATCTCACACCCTCCTTCTCTCACTACCCCTCACCCTCCCTGCCTCTCTATCTCACACCCTCCCTCCCTCACTATCACACCCCACTCTCTCACTATCCCTCACTATCTCACACCCTCCCTCACTATCTCACACCCTCCTTCTCTCACTACCCCTCACCCTCCCTCACTATCTCACCCTCCCTCACTATCTCACACCCTCCCTCTTCACTATCTCACACCCTCCCTCCCTCACTATCACACCCCCTCCCTCACTATCCCTCAGTATATTACACCCTCCCTCCCTCACTATCTCAAGATCTTTCTCACTATCTCAAGCCCTTCCTCACATCACACCCTCCCTCCCTTACTATCACACCCTCCCTCCCTCACTATCACACCCCCTCCCTCACTATCCCTCAGTATATCACACCCTCCCTCCCTCACTATCTCAAGATCTCTCTCACTATCTCAAGCCCTTCCTCACTATCACACCCTCCCTCCCTCACTATCACACCCTCCCTCCCTCACTATCTCACACCCTCCCTCATTATCTCACACTCTCCCTCCTCACTATCTCACAAACTTCCTCCCTCACTATCTCACACTCTCCCTC
Source organism: Cherax quadricarinatus (assembly GCF_038502225.1). NCBI lineage: Eukaryota > Metazoa > Arthropoda > Malacostraca > Decapoda > Parastacidae > Cherax > Cherax quadricarinatus. The sequence continues at coordinate 27,258 of NW_027195726.1, forward strand.
CTCACTATCTCACACCCTCCCCCACTATCTCACACCCTCTCTCCCTCACTATCTCACACCCTCTCACCCTCACTATCTTACACCCTCCCTAACTATCCCTCACCATCTCTCACCCTCCCTCCCTCACAACTACTCTACAACCACAACAATCACCACCACCACTCTATAACCACAACAATCACCACCACTACCACCACTACAACCACAATTACTATCACCACTCTACAACCACAACAACCATTAACACCCTACAACCACAACAACCACTATCACCACTCTGCACCCACAACAATCACAACCACAACCACTCTACAACAACAACAACCATTGCCACTCCACAACCACAACAACCACTATCACCACTCTGCAACCACAACACTCACTACGGCCACAACCACTCTACAACCACAACAACCACCATCACCATCACTACAACCAGAACAACCACCATCACCAATCTACACCCACAATAGCCACCACCACCACTCTACAACCACATCAACCAGCATCACCACCCTACAACCAGAACCACCATCACCACTCTACAACCACAACAACCAGCATCACCACTCTACAACCAGAACCACCAGAACCACTCTACAGCCACAACAACCACCACCACCACTCTACAACCACAACAACCACCACCACCACTCTACAACCACAACAACCAGCATCACCACTCTACAACCACAATAACCACCACTCTACAGCCACAACAACCACCACCACCACTCTACAACCACAACAACCAGCATCACCACTCTACAACCACAATAACCACCACTCTACAGCCACAACAACCACCACCACCACTCTACAACCACAACAACCACCACCACCACTCTACAACCACAACAACCACCACCACCACTCTACAACCAGAACAATCACCACCACCACTCTACAACCACAACAACCACCACCACCACTCTACAACCACAACAACCACCACCACCACTCTACAACCAGAACAATCACCATCACCACTCTACAACCAGAACCACCAGAACCACTCTACAGCCACAACAACCACCACCACCACTCTACAACCACAACAACCAGCATCACCACTCTACAACCACAATAACCACCACTCTACAGCCACAACAACCACCACCACCACTCTACAACCACAACAACCACCACCACCACTCTACAACCACAACAACCAGCATCACCACTCTACAACCACAATAACCACCACTCTACAGCCACAACAACCACCACCACCACTCTACAACCACAACAACCAGCATCACCACTCTACAACCACAATAACCACCACTCTACAGCCACAACAACCACCACCACCACTCTACAACCAGAACAACCACCACCACCACTCTACAACCACAACAACCACCACCACCACTCTACAGCCACAACAATCACCACCACCACTCTACAACCACAACAATCACCACCACCACTCTACAGCCACAACAACCACCACCACCACTCTACAACCACAACAACCACCACCACCACTCTACAACCACAACAACCACCACCACCACTCTACAACCAGAACAATCACCATCACCACTCTACAACCAGAACCATCAGAACCACTCTACAACCACAACAACCAGCATCACCACTCTACAACCACAACAACCATCACTCTACAACCACAACAACCATCACTCTATAACCACAACAACCATCACTCTACAACCACAACAACCATCACTCTACAACCAGAACAACCACCACCACCACTCTACAACCACAACAACCACCACCACCACTCTACAACCAGAACAATCACCATCACCACTCTACAACCACAACAACCACCACCACCACTCTACAACCACAACAACCAGCATCACCACTCTACAGCCACAACAATCACCACCAACACTCTACAGCCACAACAACCAGCATCACCACTCTACAACCACAACAACCATCACTCTACAACCACAACAACCATCACTCTATAACCACAACAACCATCACTCTACAACCACAACAACCATCACTCTACAACCAGAACAACCACCACCACCACTCTACAACCACAACAATCACCATCACCACTCTACAACCAGAACCACCAGAACCACTCTACAACCACAACAACCACCACCACCACTCTACAGCCACAACAATCACCACCACCACTCTACAACCACAACAACCACCACCACCACTCTACAACCACAACAACCAGCATCACCACTCTACAGCCACAACAATCACCACCAACACTCTACAGCCACAACAACCAGCATCACCACTCTACAACCACAACAACCACCACTCTACAACCACAATAACCACCACCACCACTCTACAACCAGAACAATCACCATCACCACTCTACAACCACAACCACCACCACTCTACAACCACAACAACCACCACCACCACTCTACAACCACAACAACCAGCATCACCACTCTACAACCACAACAACCACCACTCTACAACCACAACAACCACCACCACCACTCTACAACCAGAACAATCACCATCACCACTCTACAACCACAACCACCACCACTCTACAACCACAACAACCACCACCACCACTCTACAACCACAACAACCAGCATCACCACTCTACAACCACAACAACCACCACTCTACAACCACAACAACCACCACCACCACTCTACAACCAGAACAATCACCATCACCACTCTACAACCACAACCACCACCACTCTACAACCACAACCACCACCACTCTACAACCACAGCAATCACTACCACCACCACCACCACCACTGCAACCACAACAATCACCACCACCACTACAACCACAACAACCACCACCACCACTCTACAACCAGAACAACCACCATCACCACTCTACAACCACAACCACCACCACTCTACAACCACAGCAATCACTACCACCACCACCACCACAACCACAACAATCACCACCACCACTACAACCACAACAACCACCACCACCACTACAACCACAACAATCACCGCCACCACTATACAACTACAACAACCAGCATCACCACTCTACAACCACAACAATCACCACCACTCTACAACCACAACAATCACCACCACCACCACTCTCCAACCACAATCACAACCACCACCACTACAACCACAACAACCACCACTAAAACTCTACGACCACAGCAACCACTACCACTCTACAACCACAACAACCATTACCACTCTACATCCACCACCACCACTCTACAAGCAGAACAACCACCACCACTCTGCAGCCACAACAATCACCACCACCATTACAACCACAACAATCACCTCCACCACCACTCTACAACCACAACAATCACCACCATTACTCTACAACCACAACAATCACCACCACCACCACTCTACAACCACAACAATCACCACCATGACTCTACAACCACAACAATCACCACCACCACCACTCGACAACCACAACACTCACCATCACCACCACTCTACAACCACAACACTCACCATCACCACCACTCTACAACCACAACACTCACCATCACCACCACTCTACAACCACAACACTCACCGCCATCACCACTCTACAACCACAACACTCACCGCCATTACTCTACAACCACAACACTCACCGCCATCACCACTCTACAACCACAACACTCACCGCCATTACTCTACAACCACAACACTCACCACCATTACTCTACAACCACAACACTCACCACCATTACTCTACAACCACAACACTCACCACCATTACTCTACAACCACAACACTCACCGCCATTACTCTACAACCACAACACTCACCGCCATTACTCTACTACCACAACACTCACCGCCATTACTCTACAACCACAACACTCACCGCCATCACCACTCTACAACCACAACACTCACCACCATTACTCTACAACCACAACACTCACCGCCATTACTCTACAACCACAACACTCACCGCCATCACCACTCTACAACCACAACACTCACCGCCATTACTCTACAACCACAACACTCACCACCATTACTCTACAACCACAACACTCACCACCATTACTCTACAACCACAACACTCACCACCATTACTCTACAACCACAACACTCACCACCATTACTCTACAACCACAACACTCACCGCCATCACCACTCTACAACCACAACACTCACCACCATTACTCTACAACCACAACACTCACCGCCATCACCACTCTACAACCACAACACTCACCACCATTACTCTACAACCACAACACTCACCACCATTACTCTACAACCACAACACTCACCACCATTACTCTACAACCACAACACTCACCACCATTACTCTACAACCACAACACTCACCACCATTACTCTACAACCACAACACTCACCACCATTACTCTACAACCACAACACTCACCGCCATCACCACTCTACAACCACAACACTCACCACCATTACTCTACAACCACAACACTCACCACCATTACTCTACAACCACAACACTCACCACCATTACTCTACAACCACAACACTCACCACCATTACTCTACAACCACAACACTCACCACCATTACTCTACAACCACAACACTCACCACCATTACTCTACAACCACAACACTCACCGCCATTACTCTACAACCACAACACTCACCGCCATTACTCTACAACCACAACACTCACCACCATTACTCTACAACCACAACACTCACCACCATTACTCTACAACCACAACACTCACCACCATTACTCTACAACCACAACACTCACCACCATTACTCTACAACCACAACACTCACCACCATTACTCTACAACCACAACACTCACCACCATTACTCTACAACCACAACACTCACCACCATTACTCTACAACCACAACACTCACCACCATTACTCTACAACCACAACACTCACCGCCATTACTCTACAACCACAACACTCACCACCATTACTCTACAACCACAACACTCACCGCCATTACTCTACAACCACAACACTCACCGCCATTACTCTACAACCACAACACTCACCGCCATTACTCTACAACCACAACACTCACCGTCATCACCACTCTACAACCACAACACTCACCGCCATCACCACTCAACAACCACAACACTCACCACCATTACTCTACAACCACAACACTCACCACCATTACTCTACAACCACAACACTCACCGCCATCACCACTCTACAACCACAACAATCACCATCACCACCACTCTACAACCACAACAATCACCATCACCACCACTCTACAACCACAACACTCACCACCATTACTCTACAACCACAACACTCACCACCATTACTCTACAACCACAACACTCACCACCATTACTCTACAACCACAACACTCACCACCATTACTCTACAACCACAACACTCACCACCATTACTCTACAACCACAACACTCACCGCCATTACTCTACAACCACAACACTCACCGCCATCACCACTCTACAACCACAACACTCACCACCATTACTCTACAACCACAACACTCACCGCCATTACTCTACAACCACAACACTCACCGCCATTACTCTACAACCACAACACTCACCGCCATTACTCTACAACCACAACACTCACCGTCATCACCACTCTACAACCACAACACTCACCACCATTACTCTACAACCACAACACTCACCACCACCACTCTACAACCACAACACTCACCACCATTACTCTACAACCACAACACTCACCACCATTACTCTACAACCACAACACTCACCACCATTACTCTACAACCACAACACTCACCACCATTACTCTACAACCACAACACTCACCGCCATCACCACTCTACAACCACAACACTCACCGCCATTACTCTACAACCACAACACTCACCGCCATCACCACTCTACAACCACAACACTCACCACCATTACTCTACAACCACAACACTCACCGTCATCACCACTCTACAACCACAACACTCACCACCACCACTCTACAACCACAACACTCACCACCATTACTCTACAACCACAACACTCACCGTCATCACCACTCTACAACCACAACTACAACCACAACATTCACCACCATTACTCTACAACCACAACACTCACCACCATTACTCTACAACCACAACACTCACCACCATTACTCTACAACCACAACACTCACCACCATTACTCTACAACCACAACACTCACCGCCATTACTCTACAACCACAACACTAACCGCCATTACTCTACAACCACAACACTCACCGTCATCACCACTCTACAACCACAACACTCACCACCATTACTCTACAACCACAACACTCACCACCACCACTCTACAACCACAACACTCACCACCATTACTCTACAACCACAACACTCACCACCACCACTCTACAACCACAACACTCACCACCATTACTCTACAACCACAACACTCACCACCATTACTCTACAACCACAACACTCACCACCATTACTCTACAACCACAACACTCACCACCATTACTCTACAACCACAACACTCACCACCATTACTCTACAACCACAACACTCACCACCATTACTCTACAACCACAACACTCACCACCATTACTCTACAACCACAACACTCACCGCCATTACTCTACAACCACAACACTCACCGCCATCACCACTCTACAACCACAACACTCACCGCCATCACCACTCTACAACCACAACACTCACCGCCATCACCACTCTACAACCACAACACTCACCACCATTACTCTACAACCACAACACTCACCACCATTACTCTACAACCACAACACTCACCACCATTACTCTACAACCACAACACTCACCGCCATCACCACTCTACAACCACAACAATCACCATCACCACCACTCTACAACCACAACACTCACCACCATTACTCTACAACCACAACACTCACCACCATTACTCTACAACCACAACACTCACCACCATTACTCTACAACCACAACACTCACCACCATTACTCTACAACCACAACACTCACCACCATTACTCTACAACCACAACACTCACCACCATTACTCTACAACCACAACACTCACCGCCATTACTCTACAACAACACAACACTCACTCACCGTCATCACCACTCTACAACCACAACACTCACCTCCATTACTCTACAACCACAACACTCACCACCACCACTCTACAACCACAACACTCACCGCCATTACTCTACAACACTCACATCACCACTCTACAACCACAACACTCACCACCATTACTCTACAACCACAACACTCACCACCATTACTCTACAACCACAACACTCACCACCATTACTCTACAACCACAACACTCACCACCATTACTCTACAACCACAACACTCACCACCATTACTCTACAACCACAACACTCACCGCCATCACCACTCTACAACCACAACACTCACCACCATTACTCTACAACCACAACACTCACCGCCACTCTACAACCACAACACTTACTCTACAACCACAACACTCACCGCCTTCATCACTCTACAACCACAACACTCACCGCCATCACCACTCTACAACCACAACACTCACCGCCATTACTCTACAACCACAACACTCACCGCCATGACACGACAACCACAACACTCACCACCATTACTCTACAACCACAACACTCACCACCATTACTCTACAACCACAACACTCACTCCAACCACAACATCACCACTCTACAACCACAACACTCACCACCACAACACTCTACAACCACAACACTCACCACCATTACTCTACAACCACAACACTCACCGCCATTACTCTACAACCACAACACTCACCGCCATTACTCTACAACCACAACACTCACCACCATTACTCTACAACCACAACACTCACCACCATTACTCTACAACCACAACACTCACCACCATTACTCTACAACCACAACACTCACCACCATTACTCTACAACCACAACACTCACCGCCATCACCACTCTACAACCACAACACTCACCACCATTACTCTACAACCACAACACTCACCACCATTACTCTACAACCACCATTACTCTACAACCACAACACTCACCGCCATTACTCTACAACCACAACACTCACCGCCATTACTCTACAACCACAACACTCACCACCATTACTCTACAACCACAACACTCACCGCCATTACTCTACAACCACAACACTCACCGCCATTACTCTACAACCACAACACTCACCGCCATCACCACTCTACAACCACAACACTCACCACCATTACTCTACAACCACAACACTCACCACCATTACTCTACAACCACAACACTCACCACCATTACTCTACAACCACAACACTCACCACCATTACTCTACAACCACAACACTCACCGCCATACAACCACAACACTCACCACCACTATACAACCACAACACTCACCGCCATTACTCTACAACCACAACACTCACCGCCATCACCACTCTACAACCACAACACTCACCACCATTACTCTACAACCACAACACTCACCACCATTACTCTACAACCACAACACTCACCACCATTACTCTACAACCACAACACTCACCGCCATCACCACTCTACAACCACAACACTCACCACCATTACTCTACAACCACAACACTCACCGTCATCACCACTCTACAACCACAACACTCACCACCATTACTCTACAACCACAACACTCACCACCATTACTCTACAACCACAACACTCACCGCCATTACTCTACAACCACAACACTCACCGCCATTACTCTACAACCACAACACTCACCACCATTACTCTACAACCACAACACTCACCACCATTACTCTACAACCACAACACTCACCGCCATTACTCTACAACCACAACACTCACCACCATTACTCTACAACCACAACACTCACCACCATTACTCTACAACCACAACACTCACCGCCATTACTCTACAACCACAACACTCACCACCATTACTCTACAACCACAACACTCACCACCATTACTCTACAACCACAACACTCACCACCATTACTCTACAACCACAACACTCACCACCATTACTCTACAACCACAACACTCACCACCATTACTCTACAACCACAACACTCACCACCATTACTCTACAACCACAACACTCACCACCATTACTCTACAACCACAACACTCACCACCATTACTCTACAACCACAACACTCACCACCATTACTCTACAACCACAACACTCACCACCATTACTCTACAACCACAACACTCACCACCATTACTCTACAACCACAACACTCACCTCCATCACCACTCTACAACCACAACACTCACCACCATTACTCTACAACCACAACACTCACCACCATTACTCTACAACCACAACACTCACCGCCATCACCACTCTACAACCACAACACTCACCACCATTACTCTACAACCACAACACTCACCACCATTACTCTACAACCACAACACTCACCACCATTACTCTACAACCACAACACTCACCACCATTACTCTACAACCACAACACTCACCGTCACCACTCTACAACCACAACACTCACCACCATTACTCTACAACCACAACACTCACCACCATTACTCTACAACCACAACACTCACCACCATTACTCTACAACCACAACACTCACCACCATTACTCTACAACCACAACACTCACCACCATTACTCTACAACCACAACACTCACCACCATTACTCTACAACCACAACACTCACCACCATTACTCTACAACCACAACACTCACCACCATTACTCTACAACCACAACACTCACCACCATTACTCTACAACCACAACACTCACCACCATTACTCTACAACCACAACACTCACCACCATTACTCTACAACCACAACACTCACCACCATTACTCTACAACCACAACACTCACCCACCATTACTCTACAACCACAACACTCACCAACCATTACTCTACAACCACAACACACACCACCATCACCACTCTACAACCACAACACTCACCACCATTACTCTACAACCACAACACTCACCACCATTACTCTACAACCACAACACTCACCGCCACCATTACTCTACAACCACAACACTCACCACCATTACTCTACAACCACAACACTCACCACCATTACTCTACAACCACAACACTCACCACCATTACTCTACAACCACAACACTCACCCACCATTACTCTACAACCACAACACTCACCACCATTACGCTACAACCACAACACTCACCGCCATTACTCTACAACCACAACACTCACCGTCACCATTACTCTACAACCACAACACTCACCGCCATTACTCTACAACCACAACACTCACCACCATTACTCTACAACCACAACACTCACCACTCATTACTCTACAACCACAACACTCACCACCATTACTCTACAACCACAACACTCACCACCATTACTCTACAACCACAACACTCACCACCATTACTCTACAACCACAACACTCACCACCATTACTCTACAACCACAACACTCACCACCATTACTCTACAACCACAACACTCACCACCATTACTCTACAACCACAACACTCACCACCATTACTCTACAACCACAACACTCACCGCCATTACTCTACAACCACAACACTCACCGTCATCACCACTCTACAACCACAACACTCACCACCATTACTCTACAACCACAACACTCACCACCATTACTCTACAACCACAACACTCACCACCATTACTCTACAACCACAACACTCACCCTCTACAACCACAACACTCACCACAATTACTCTACAACCAAAACACTCACCACCATTACTCTACAACCACAACACTCACCGTCATCAGAACTCTACAACCACAACACTCACCACCATTACTCTACAACCACAACACTCACCACCATTACTCTACAACCACAACACTCACCACCATTACTCTACAACCACAACACTCACCGCCATTACCATTACTCTACAACCACAACACTCACCACCATTACTCTACAACCACAACACTCACCACCATTACTCTACAACCACAACACTCACATTACTACAACCACAACACTCACCATTACTCTACAACCACAACACTCACCACCATTACTCTACAACCACAACACTCACCACCATTACTCTACAACCACAACACTCACCACCATTACTCTACAACCACAACACTCACCGTCCATTACTCTACAACCACAACACTCACCACCATTACTCTACAACCACAACACTCACCACCATAACTCTACAACCACAACACTCACCTCCATGCAACTCTACAACCACAACACTCACCACCATTACTCTACAACCACAACACTCACCACCATTACTCTACAACCACAACACTCACCACCATTACTCTACAACCACAACACTCACCACCATTACTCTACAACCACAACACTCACCACCATTACTCTACAACCACAACACTCACCGCCATTACTCTACAACCACAACACTCACCACCATTACTCTACAACCACAACACTCATTACTCTACACCCACAACCCCCACCACCATTAATCTACAACCACAACACTCACCACCATTACTCTACAACCACAACACTCACCACCATTACTCTACAACCACAACACTCACCGCCATTACTCTACAACCACAACACTCACCACCATTACTCTACAACCACAACACTCACCACCATTACTCTACAACCACAACACTCACCACCATTACTCTACAACCACAACACTCACCACCACCACTCTACAACCACAACACTCACCACCATTACTCTACAACCACAACACTCACCGTCATCACCACTCTACAACCACAACACTCACCACCACCACTCTACAACCACAACACTCACCACCATTACTCTACAACCACAACACTCACCACCATTACTCTACAACCACAACACTCACCACCATTACTCTACAACCACAACACTCACCACCATTACTCTACAACCACAACACTCACCACCATTACTCTACAACCACAACACTCACCACCATTACTCTACAACACACAACACTCACCACCATTACTCTACAACCACAACACTCACCGCCATTACTCTACAACCACAACACTCACCACCATTACTCTACAACCACAACACTCACCGCCATTACTCTACAACCACAACACTCACCGTCATCACCACTCTACAACCACAACACTCACCACCATTACTCTACAACCACAACACTCACCACCATTACTCTACAACCACAACACTCACCGCCATTACTCTACAACCACAACACTCACCACCATTACTCTACAACCACAACACTCACCACCATTACTCTACAACCACAACACTCACCACCATTACTCTACAACCACAACACTCACCGCCATTACTCTACAACCACAACACTCACCGCCATTACTCTACAACCACAACACTCACCACCATTACTCTACAACCACAACACTCACCACCATTACTCTACAACCACAACACTCACCGCCATTACTCTACAACCACAACACTCACCACCATTACTCTACAACCACAACACTCACCACCATTACTCTACAACCACAACACTCACCACCATTACTCTACAACCACAACACTCACCACCATTACTCTACAACCACAACACTCACCACCATTACTCTACAACCACAACACTCACCACCATTACTCTACAACCACAACACTCACCACCATTACTCTACAACCACAACACTCACACTCACCACCACTACTCTACAACCACAACACTCACCACCATTACTCTACAACCACAACACTCACCACCATTACTCTACAACCACAACACTCACCACCATTACTCTACAACCACAACACTCACCCCCATTACTCTACAACCACAACACTCACCGCCATTACTCTACAAACTCACAACACTCTCACTCACCGCCATTACTCTTCAACCACAACACTCACCACCATTACTCTACAACCACAACCCTCACCACCATTACTCTACAACCACAACACTCTACAACTCTACAACCACACTCACCACCATTACTCTACAACCACAACACTCACCACCATTACTCTACAACCACAACACTCACCGTCATCACCACTCTACAACCACAACACTCACCACCACCACTCTACAACCACAACACTCACCACCATTACTCTACAACCACAACACTCACCACCATTACTCTACAACCACAACACTCACCACCATACACCTACCACAACACTCACCATTACTCTACAACCACAACACTCACCACCATTACTCTACAACCACACACTCACATTACTCACCACCATCATACTCTACAACCACAACACTCACCACCATTACTCTACAACCACAACACTCACCACCATTACTCTACAACCACAACACTCACCGCCATTACTCTACAACCACAACATTACTCACAACACTCATTACTCTACAACCACAACACTCACCACCATTACTCTACAACCACAACACTCACCACATCATTACTCTACAACCACAACACTCACCACCATTACTCTACAACCACAACACTCACCACCATTACTCTACAACCACAACACTCACCACCATTACTCTACAACCACAACACTCACCACCATTACTCTACAACCACAACACTCACCACCATTACTCTACAACCACAACACTCACCACCATTACTCTACAACCACAACACTCACCACCATTACTCTACAACCACAACACTCACCACCATTACTCTACAACCACAACACTCACCGCCATTACTCTACAACCACAACACTCACCACCATTACTCTACAACCACAACACTCACCGTCATCACCACTCTACAACCACAACACTCACCACCATTACTCTACAACCACAACACTCACCACCATTACTCTACAAACAACACTCAACATTACTCTCACAACACTCATTACTCTACAACCACAACACTCACCACCATTACTCTACAACCACAACACTCACCACCATTACTCTACAACCACAACACTCACCGCCATTACTCTACAACCACAACACTCACCGCCATTACTCTACAACCACAACACTCACCGCCATTACTCTACAACCACAACACTCACCGCCATTACTCTACAACCACAACACTCACCACCATTACTCTACAACCACAACACTCACCACCATTACTCTACAACCACAACACTCACCACCATTACTCTACAACCACAACACTCACCACCATTACTCTACAACCACAACACTCACCACCATTACTCTACAACCACAACACTCACCGCCATTACTCTACAACCACAACACCACCGTCATACTCTACAACCACAACACTCACCACCATTACTCTACAACCACAACACTCATTACTCTACAACCACAACACTCACCGCCATTACTCTACAACCACAACACTCACCACCATTACTCTACAACCACAACACTCACCACCATTACTCTACAACCACAACACTCACCACCATTACTCTACAACCACAACACTCACCACCATTACTCTACAACCACAACACTCACCACCATTACTCTACAACCACAACACTCACCACCATTACTCTACAACCACAACACTCACCACCATTACTCTACAACCACAACACTCACCGTCATTACTCAACAACCACAACACACACCAGCATTACTCTACAACCACAACACTCACCACCATTACTCTACAACCACAACACTCACCACCATTACTCTACACCACAACACTCACCACCATTACTCTACAACCACAACACTCACCACCATTACTCTACAACCACAACACTCACCACCATTACTCTACAACCACAACACTCACCGCCATTACTCTACAACCACAACACTCACCGTCATCACCACTCTACAACCACAACACTCACCACCATTACTCTACAACCACAACACTCACCACCATTACTCTACAACCACAACACTCACCACCATTACTCTACAACCACAACACTCACCACCATTACTCTACAACCACAACACTCACCGCCATTACTCTACAACCACAACACTCACCATTACTCTACAACCACAACACTCACCACCATTACTCTACAACCACAACACTCACCACCATTACTCTACAACCACAACACTCACCACCATTACTCTACAACCACAACACTCACCACCATTACTCTACAACCACAACACTCACCGCCATTACTCTACAACCACAACACTCACCGCCATTACTCTACAACCACAACACTCACCACCATTACTCTACAACCACAACACTCACCACCATTACTCTACAACCACAACACTCACCACCATTACTCTACAACCACAACACTCACCACCATTACTCTACAACCACAACACTCACCACCATTACTCTACAACCACAACACTCACCGCCATTACTCTACAACCACAACACTCACCACCATTACTCTACAACCACAACACTCACCACCATTACTCTACAACCACAACACTCACCACCATTACTCTACAACCACAACACTCACCGCCATTACTCTACAACCACAACACTCACCACCATTACTCTACAACCACAACACTCACCGCCATTACTCTACAACCACAACACTCACCACCATTACTCTACAACCACAACACTCACCACCATTACTCTACAACCACAACACTCACAACACTCACCACCATTACTCTACAACCACAACACTCACCACCATTACTCTACAACCACAACACTCACCACCATTACTCTACAACCACAACACTCACCACCATTACTCTACAACCACAACACTCACCGCCATTACTCTACAACCACAACACTCACCACCATTACTCTACAACCACAACACTCACCACCATTACTCTACAACCACAACACTCACCGCCATTACTCTACAACCACAACACTCACCGCCATTACTCTACAACCACAACACTCACCACCATTACTCTACAACCACAACACTCACCACCATTACTCTACAACCACAACACTCACCACCATTACTCTACAACCACAACACTCACCACCATTACTCTACAACCACAACACTCACCGTCATCACCACTCTACAACCACAACACTCACCACCATTACTCTACAACCACAACACTCACCGCCATTACTCTACAACCACAACACTCACCGCCATTACTCTACAACCACAACACTCACCACCATTACTCTACAACCACAACACTCACCACCATTACTCTACAACCACAACACTCACCACCATTACTCTACAACCACAACACTCACCACCATTACTCTACAACCACAACACTCACCGTCATCACCACTCTACAACCACAACACTCACCGCCATTACTCTACAACCACAACACTCACCACCATTACTCTACAACACACACTCACATTACTCACCACTCATTACTCTACAACCACAACACTCACCACCATTACTCTACAACCACAACACTCACCACCATTACTCTACAACCACAACACCACATCACACTCTACAACCACAACACTCACCGTTATCACCACTCTACAACCACAACACTCACCACCATTACTCTACAACCACAACACTCACCACCATTACTCTACAACCACAACACTCACCACCATTACTCTACAACCACAACACTCACCGCCATTACTCTACAACCACAACACTCACCACCATTACTCTACAACCACAACACTCACCACCAATACTCTACAACCACAACACTCACCACCATTACTCTACAACCACAACACTCACCACATTACTCTCACAACACCATTACTCTACAACCACAACACTCACCACCATTACTCTACAACCACAACACTCACCACCATTACTCTACAACCACAACACTCACCACCATTACTCTACAACCACAACACTCACCGCCATTACTCTACAACCACAACACTCACCGCCATTACTCTACAACCACAACACTCACCACCATTACTCTACAACCACAACACTCACCGTCATCACCACTCTACAACCACAACACTCACCGCCATTACTCTACAACCACAACACTCACCACCATTACTCTACAACCACAACACTCACCGTCATCACCACTCTACAACCACAACACTCACCGTCATCACCACTCTACAACCACAACACTCACCGCCATCACCACTCTACAACCACAACACTCACCACCATTACTCTACAACCACAACACTCACCACCATTACTCTACAACCACAACACTCACCACCATTACTCTACAACCACAACACTCACCACCATTACTCTACAACCACAACACTCACCGCCATTACTCTACAACCACAACACTCACCACCATTACTCTACAACCACAACACTCACCACCATTACTCTACAACCACAACACTCACCACCATTACTCTACAACCACAACACTCACCACCATTACTCTACAACCACAACACTCACCACCATTACTCTACAACCACAACACTCACCACCATTACTCTACAACCACAACACTCACCACCATTACTCTACAACCACAACACTCACCACCATTACTCTACAACCACAACACTCACCGCCATCACCACTCTACAACCACAACACTCACCACCATTACTCTACAACCACAACACTCACCACCATTACTCTACA
The DNA here is from genome assembly GCF_038502225.1 of Cherax quadricarinatus. Lineage (NCBI taxonomy): Eukaryota > Metazoa > Arthropoda > Malacostraca > Decapoda > Parastacidae > Cherax > Cherax quadricarinatus. Next base: position 44,566 of record NW_027195726.1, read on the forward strand.
ACCACAACACTCACCACCATTACTCTACAACCACAACACTCACCGTCATCACCACTCTACAACCACAACAATCACCACCATTACTCTACAACCACAACAATCACCACCACCACCACTCTACAACCACAACGACCACCACTATTCTATCATTTACTACTACCACCACCACTGCTACTATTAATACTACTACCACCATTACTACTATTATTACTACCACCACCACTATTACTAGTACCACCACGACTACAACTACTATCACCACCACCACTACTACTACTACCACCACTATTACTACCACCACCACTAGTACTACTACTACCTCCACTACTACCACTACGTCAGGTCGTGCCGTCCCCCAAATAGGCCAATTTGTCTCCCCTTTCTCCCCCAATCAAACTTGTTCCTCCCCTTGTTACCCTCTCTCTCTCTCTCTCTCTTCCCTTCGCTTTCCTCTCCCTCTTAATCTTTCCCCTTCTACCCTACTCCCTCCCTCCCCTCACCTTCCCTCTTCCACTCTCCTCTCACCTTCCCTCTTCCATTCTCCTCTCACCTTCCCTCTTCCACTCTCCTCTCACCATCCCTCTTCCCCTCTCCTCTCACCCTCCCTCTTCCCCTCTCCTCTTACCATCCCTCTTCACCTCTCCTCTCACCATCCCTCTTCCTCTCTCCTCTCACCTTCCCTCTTCCCCTCTCCTCTCACCATCCCTCTTCCACTCTCCTCTCACCATCCCTCTTCCTCTCTCCTCTCACCTTCCCTCTTCCCCTCTCCTCTCACCATCCCTCTTCCTCTCTCCTCTCACCTTCCCTCTTCCCCTCTCCTCTCACCATCCCTCTTCCACTCTCCTCTCACCATCCCTCTTCCACTCTCCTCTCACCATCCCTCTTCCACTCTCCTCTCACCATCCCTCTTCCTCTCTCCTCTTACCCTCCCTCTTCCTCTCTCCTCTCACCCTCCCTCTTCCCCTCTCCTCTCACCATCCCTCTTCCACTCTCCTCTCACCATCCCTCTTCCTCTCTCCTATCACCTTCCCTCTTCACCTCTCCTCTCACCATCCCTCTTCCTCTCTCCTCTCACCATCCCTCTTCCACTCTCCTCTCACCATCCCTCTTCCTCTCTCCTCTCACCCTCCCTCTTCCCCTCTCCTCTCACCATCCCTCTTCCACTCTCCTCTCACCCTCCCTCTTCCTCTCTCCTCTTACCCTCCCTCTTCCTCTCTCCTCTCACCCTCCCTCTTCCCCTCTCCTCTCACCATCCCTCTTCCACTCTCCTCTCACCATCCCTCTTCCTCTCTCCTATCACCTTCCCTCTTCCCCTCTCCTCTCACCATCCCTCTTCCACTCTCCTCTCACCATCCCTCTTCCTCTCTCCTCTCACCTTCCCTCTTCCCCTCTCCTCTCACCATCCCTCTTCCACTCTCCTCTCACCCTCCCTCTTCCCCTCTCCTCTCACCCTCCCTCTTCCCCTCTCCTCTCACCATCCCTCTTCCACTCTCCTCTCACCCTCCCTCTTCCTCTCTCCTCTCACCATCCCTCTTCCACTCTCCTCTCACCATCCCTCTTCCCCTCTCCTCTCACCATCCCTCTTCCTCTCTCCTCTCACCCTCCCTCTTCCCCTCTCCTCTCACCATCCCTCTTCCACTCTCCTCTCACCCTCCCTCTTCCTCTCTCCTCTAACCCTCCCTCTTCCTCTCTCCTCTCACCCTCCCTCTTCCCCTCTCCTCTCACCATCCCTCTTCCACTCTCCTCTCACCATCCCTCTTCCTCTCTCCTATCACCTTCCCTCTTCCCCTCTCCTCTCACCATCCCTCTTCCACTCTCCTCTCACCATCCCTCTTCCTCTCTCCTCTCACCTTCCCTCTTCCCCTCTCCTCTCACCATCCCTCTTCCACTCTCCTCTCACCCTCCCTCTTCCCCTCTCCTCTCACCCTCCCTCTTCCCCTCTCCTCTCACCATCCCTCTTCCACTCTCCTCTCACCCTCCCTCTTCCTCTCTCCTCTCACCCTCCCTCTTCCCCTCTCCTCTCACCCTCCCTCTTCCCCTCTCCTCTCACCATCCCTCTTCCACTCTCCTCTCACCCTCCCTCTTCCACTCTCCTCTCACCCTCCCTCTTCCCCTCTCCTCTCACCATCCCTCTTCCTCTCTCCTATCACCTTCCCTCTTCCCCTCTCCTCTCACCATCCCTCTTCCACTCTCCTCTCACCATCCCTCTTCCTCTCTCCTCTCACCTTCCCTCTTCCCCTCTCCTCTCACCATCCCTCTTCCACTCTCCTCTCACCCTCCCTCTTCCCCTCTCCTCTCACCCTCCCTCTTCCCCTCTCCTCTCACCATCCCTCTTCCACTCTCCTCTCACCCTCCCTCTTCCTCTCTCCTCTCACCCTCCCTCTTCCCCTCTCCTCTCACCCTCCCTCTTCCCCTCTCCTCTCACCATCCCTCTTCCACTCTCCTCTCACCCTCCCTCTTCCACTCTCCTCTCACCCTCCCTCTTCCCCTCTCCTCTCACCATCCCTCTTCCTCTCTCCTCTCACCTTCCCTCTTCCACTCTCCTCTCACCCTCCCTCTTCCACTCTCCTCTCACCCTCCCTCTTCCCCTCTCCTCTCACCCTCCCTCTTCCCCTCTCCTCTCACCCTCCCTCTTCCACTCTCCTCTCACCCTCCCTCTTCTCCTCTCCTCTCACCATCCCTCTTCCTCTCTCCTCTCACCCTCCCTCTTCCCCTCTCCTCTCACCCTCCCTCTTCCTCTCTCCTCTCACCATACCTCTTCCCCTCTCCTCTCACCATCCCTCTTCCCCTCTCCTCTCACCCTCCCTCTTCCCCTCTCCTCTCACCCTCCCTCTTCCCCTCTCCTCTCACCCTCCCTCTTCCCCTCTAGTCTCACCATCCCTCTTCCCCTCTCCTCTCACCCTCCCTCTTCCTCTCTCCTCTCACCCTCCCTCTTCCCCTCTCCTCTCACCCTCCCTCTTCCCCTCTCCTCTCACCCTCCCTTTTCCCCTCTCCTCTCACCATCCCTCTTCCCCTCTCCTCTCACCATCCCTCTTCCCCTCTCCTCTCACCCTCCCTCTTCCCCTCTCCTCTCACCCTCCCTCTTCCCCTCTCTTCTCACCATCCCTCTTCCCCTCTCCTCTCACCCTCCCTCTTCCACTCTCCTCTCACCCTCACTCTTCCCCTCTCCTCTCACCATCCCTCTTCCCCTCTCCTCTCACCCTCCCTCTTCCACTCTCCTCTCACCCTCCCTCTTCCCCTCTCCTCTCACCATCCCTCTTCCACTCTCCTCTCACCCTCCCTCTTCCCCTCTCCTCTCACCATCCCTCTTCCCCTCTCCTCTCACCATCCCTCTTCCCCTCTCCTCTCACCATCCCTCTTCCCCTCTCCTCTCACCATCCCTCTTCTCCTCTCCTCTCACCCTCCCTCTTCCCCTCTCCTCTCACCCTCCCTCTTCCCCTCTCCTCTCACCATCCCTCTTCCCCTCTCCTCTCACCATCCCTCTTCCCCTCTCCTCTCACCCTCCCTCTTCCCCTCTCCTCTCACCATCCCTCTTCCCCTCTCCTCTCACCCTCCCTCTTCCACTCTACTCTCACCCTCCCTCTTCCCCTCTCCTTTCACCCTCCCTCTTCCCCTCTCCTCTCACCCTCCCTCTTCCCCTCTCCTCTCACCCTCCCTCTTCCCCTCTCCTCTCACCCTCCCTCTTCCCCTCTCCTCTCACCCTCCCTCTTCCCCTCTCCTCTCACCCTCCCTCTTCCACTCTCCTCTCACCCTCCCTCTTCCCCTCTCCTCTCACCCTCCCTCTTCCACTCTCCTCTCACCCTCCCTCTTCCCCTCTCCTCTCACCATCCCTCTTCCCCTCTCCTCTCACCATCCCTCTTCCCCTCTCCTCTCACCATCCCTCTTCCCCTCTCCTCTCACCATCCCTCTTCTCCTCTCCTCTCACCCTCCCTCTTTCCCTCTCCTCTCACCCTCCCTCTTCCCCTCTCCTCTCACCCTCCCTCTTCCCCTCTCCTCTCACCCTCCCTCTTCCCCTCTCCTCTCACCCTCCCTCTTCCCCTCTCTTCTCACCCTCCCTCTTCCCCTCTCCTCTCACCCTCCCTCTTCCCCTCTCCTCTCACCCTCCCTCTTCCCCTCTCCTCTCACCCTCCCTCTTCCCCTCTCCTCTCACCCTCCCTCTTCCCCTCTCTTCTCACCCTCCCTCTTCCCCTCTCCTCTCACCATCCCTCTTCCCCTCTCCTCTCACCCTCCCTCTTCCACTCTCCTCTCACCCTCCCTCTTCCCCTCTCCTCTCACCATCCCTCTTCCACTCTCCTCTCACCCTCCCTCTTCCCCTCTCCTCTCACCATCCCTCTTCCCCTCTCCTCTCACCATCCCTCTTCCCCTCTCCTCTCACCGTCCCTCTTCCCCTCTCCTCTCACCATCCCTCTTCCCCTCTCCTCTCACCCTCCCTCTTCCCCTCTCCTCTCACCCTCCCTCTTCCCCTCTCCTCTCACCATCCCTCTTCCCCTCTCCTCTCACCATCCCTCTTCCCCTCTCCTCTCACCCTCCCTCTTCCCCTCTCCTCTCACCATCCCTCTTCCCCTCTCCTCTCACCCTCCCTCTTCCACTCTACTCTCACCCTCCCTCTTCCCCTCTCCTTTCACCCTCCCTCTTCCCCTCTCCTCTCACCCTCCCTCTTCCCCTCTCCTCTCACCCTCCCTCTTCCCCTCTCCTCTCACCCTCCCTCTTCCCCTCTCCTCTCACCCTCCCTCTTCCCCTCTCCTCTCACCCTCCCTCTTCCACTCTCCTCTCACCCTCCCTCTTCCCCTCTCCTCTCACCCTCCCTCTTCCCCTCTCCTCTCACCCTCCCTCTTCCCCTCTCCTCTCACCATCCCTCTTCCACTCTCCTCTCACCCTCCCTCTTCCACTCTCCTCTCACCCTCCCTCTTCCCCTCTCCTCTCACCCTCCCTCTTCCCCTCTCCTCTCACCCTCCCTCTTCCACTCTCCTCTCACCCTCCCTCTTCCCCTCTCCTCTCACCATCCCTCTTCCCCTCTCCTCTTCCACCTCCCTCTTCCCCTCCTCCTCCTCACCTCCCCTCTCACCTCCTCTTCACCTCCCTCCCTTCTCTCCTCTCTCCCTCCTCTCTCTCCTCTTCACCTCCCTCCTTCTCTCCTCTCACCTCCCTCCTCCTCCCCTCCCTCTCATCCTCCTCTCACCTCCCTCTTCCCTCTCCTCTCCACCCTCCTCTTCCCCTCTCCTCTCTCCCTCCCTCTTCCCTCTCCTCTCTCCCTCCCTCTTCCCCTCCTCCTCTCCCCACCCTCCCTTCTTCCCCTCTCCTCTCACCCTCCCTCTTCCACTCTCCTCTCACCCTCCCTCTTCCCCTCTCCTCTCCCACCCTCCCTCTTCCTCTCACCTCCTCTCCCCTCCCTCTTCCCCTCTCCTCTCCCTCCCTCTCTTCCCTCCTCCTCTCCACCTCCTCACTCTCCTCTCCACCTCCCTCTCCTCCTCTTCACCCTCCTCTTCCTCTCCTCTCTTCCCTCCTTCCCCTCCTCACCCTCTCTCCTCTCACCTCCTCCTCCTCACCCTCCTCTTCCCTCTCCTCCCTCTCCTCCTCCTCCACCTCTCCTCTCACCTCCCTCTTCACCTCCTCCTTCCCCTCATCCCTCTTCCCCTCCCCTCCCTCTCCTCCCTCCCTCCACCCTCCTCCTCTCACCTCCCTCCTCCTCCTCCTCTCCTTCCCCCTCTTCCTCCTCCCTCTTCCCCACTCCTCCTCCCCTCACCTCCTCACCTCCTTCTCCACTTCCTCTCACCCTCCTCTTCCCTCTCCTCTCACCCCTCCCTCTTCCTCCTCTCACCCTCCCTCTTCCACTCTCCTCTCACCCTCCTCTCTTCCCCTCTCCTCTCACCCTCCCTCTTCCCCTCTCCTCTCACCCTCCCTCTTCCAATCTCATTTTCTTCCTCATCCTTTCCTCTTATTTTTAGTGTTGTCTCAGCCTAAGTTTCGTTGCTGTGTGTTCTGTCTTCCTCGTCTTGTCTGGCTTCTCCTTCCTCCTTCCTCTACGTCTTATTCTCTCTTCATATTCTTATTTTCTGTTCTTCTTTGCTGTTTTCTTTGTGTTCTCTTCACTCTTATTCTATGTTCTTGTTCTTATTCTCTGTGTTCTTCACTTTCTTGTTATCTGTGTTCTGTATTCATGTTCTCCGTGTTCTTGTTCTCTCTGGCTGCTCCTTCCTGTGTTCTCCGTGTTCTTGTTCTCTCTGGCTGCTCCTTCCTGTGTTCTTCGTGTTCTGTCTGTGACAAAATTTGGTGGTTAACGCTGTCAGGTCTGTGAAAAAAAGATGTTTATTGAGGCAACGTTTCGCTCACCAGGGGACTCATTAAGGACACGTTTCACTCACCAGGGGACTCATTGAGGCAACATTTCACTCACCAGGGGACTCATTGAGGCAACATTTCACTCACCAGGGGACTCATTCAGGAAACGTTTCACTCACCAGGGGACTCATTGAGGCAATGTTTCACTCACCAGGGGACTCATTGAGGCAACGTTTCACTCACCAGGGAACTCAATGAAGCAACGTTTCACTCACCAGGGGACTCAGCGAGGCAACCTCTCGCTCAACAGGGGACTCATTATGGCAACGTTTCGCTCACCACGGGACTCAGTGAGGCAACGTTTCGTGTGATGGTGTGTGGGTGTGATGATGTGTGGGTGTGATGGTGTGTGGGTGTGATGGTGTGTGGGCGTGATGGTGTGTGGGTGTGATGGTATGTGGGGGTGATGGTATGTGGGGGTGATGGTGTGTGGGTGTGATGGTATGTGGGGGTGATGGTGTGTGGGTGTGATGGTGTGTGGGTGTGATGGTGTGTGGGCGTGATGGTGTGTGGGTGTGATGGTGTGTGGGCGTGATGGTGTGTGGGTGTGATGGTGTGTGGGGGTGATGGTGTGTGGGGGGTGATTGTGTGTGGGTGTGATGGTATGTGGGGGTGATGGTATGTGGGGGTGATGGTGTGTGGGTGTGATGGTATGTGGGGGTGATGGTGTGTGGGTGTGATGGTATGTGGGGGTGATGGTGTGTGGGTGTGATGGTATGTGGGGGTGATGGTGTGTGGGTGTGATGGTGTGCGGGGGTGATGGTGTATGGGGGTGATGGTGTGTGGGGGTGATGGTGTGTGGGTGTGATGGTGTGTGGGTGTGATGGTGTGTGGGTGCGATGGTGTGTGTGTGTGATGGTGTGTGGGTGCGATGGTGTGTGTGTGTGATGGTGTGTGGGTGTGATGGTGTGTGGGTGTGATGGTGTGTGGTTGTGATGGTGTGTGGGGGTGATGGTGTGTGGGTGTGATGGTGTGTGTGTGTGATAGTGTGTGGGTGTGACTGTGTGTGGGGTGGTGGTGTGTGGGTGTGATGGTGAGTGGGGGTGATGGTGTGTGGGTGTGATGGTATGTGGGGGTGATGGTGTGTGGGTGTGATGGTGTGTGGGGGTGATGGTGTATGGGGGTGATGGTGTGTGGGGGTGATGGTGTGTGGGGGTGATGGTGTGTGGGTGTGATGGTGTGTGGGTGCGATGGTGTGTGGGTGTGATGGTGTGTGGGTGTGATGGTGTGTGGTTGTGATGGTGTGTGGGGTGATGGTGTGTGGGGGTGATGGTGTGCGTGTGTGATAGTGTGTGGGTGTGACTGTGTGTGGGGTGGTGGTGTGTGGGTGTGATGGTGAGTGGGGGTGATGGTGTGTGGGTGTGATGGTGTGTGGGGGTGATGGTGTGATGGTGTATGAGTGTGATGGTGTGTGGGGGTGATGGTGTGTGGGTGTGATGGTGTGTGGGTGTGATGGTGTGTGGGGGTGATGGTGTGTGGGGGTGATGGTGTGTGAGTGTGATGGTGTGTGGGTGTGATGGTGTGTGGTTGTGATGGTGTGTGGGGGAGATGGTGTGTGGGGGTGATGGTGTGTGGGGGGGATAGTGTGTGGGTGTGATTGTGTGTGGGTGTGATGGTGTGTGGGTGTGATGGTGTGTGGGGGTGATGGTGTGATGGTGTATGAGTGTGAGGGTGTGTGGCTGTGATGGAGTGTGGGTGTGATGGTGTGTGGGTGTGATGGAGTGTGGTTGTGATGGTGTGTGGGGGTGATGATGTGTGGGGGTGATGGTGTGTGGCTGCGATGGCCTATGGGGGTAATGGTGTGTGGGTGTGATGGTAGGTGGGGGTGATGGTGTGTGGGTGTGATGGTGTGTGGGAGTGATGGTGTGTGGGGTGATGGTGTGTTGGGGTTATGGTGTGTGGGGGTGGTGGTGTGTGGGTGTGATGGTGTGTGGGGGTGATGATGTGTGGGGGTGATAGTGTGATGGTGTGTGGGTGTGATGGTGTGTGGGAGTGATGGTGTGTGGGGTGATGGTGTGTTGGGGTTATGGTGTGTGGGGGTGGTGGTGTGTGGGTGTGATGGTGTGTGGGGGTGATGATGTGTGGGGGTGATAGTGTGATGGTGTGTGGGTGTGATGGTGTGTGGGGGTGACGGTGTGATTGTGTGTGGGTGTGATGGTGTGTGGTTGTGATGGTGTGTGGGTGTGATTGTGTGTGGGTGTACTCACCTAATTGTACTCACCTAATTGTGGTTGCAGGGGTCGAGACTCAGCTCCTGGCCCCGCATCTTCACTGACCGCTACTGGGTCCTCTCTCTCTCTCTGCTTCCTGAGCTTTGTCATACCTCTTCTTAAAACTATGTATGGTTCCTGCCTCCACTACTTCACTTGCTAGGCTATTCCACTTGCTGACAACTCTATGACTGAAGAAATACTTCCTAACGTCCCTGTGACTCGTCTGAGTCTTCAGCTTCCAGTTGTGACCCCTTGACCCTGTGTCCCCTCTCTGGAACATCCTATCTCTGTCCACCTTGTCTATTCCCCGCAGTATCTTGTATGTCGTTATCATGTCTCCCCTGACCCTTCTGTCCTCAGTGTCGTCAGTCCGATTTCCCTTAACCTTTACTCGTACGACATTCCCTTGAGCTCTGGGACTAGCCTTGTTGCAAACCTTTGTACTTTCTCTAACTTCTTGACGTGCTTGACCAGGTGTGGGTTCCAGACTGGTGCTGCATACTCCAGTATGGGCCTAACATACACAGTGTACAGTGTCTTGAACGATTCCTTATTAAGGTATCGGTGTGTGGGTGTGATGGAGTGTGGGTGTGGTGTGTGGGTGTGATGGTGTGTTGGTGTGATGGTGTGTCGGTGTGATGGTGTGTGGGGGTGATTATGTGTGGGTGTGATGGTGTGTGCGGGTGTGATGGTGTGTGGGGGTGGTGGTGTGTGGGTGTGATGGTGTGTGGGTGTGATGGTGTGTGGGTGTGTGGGTGTGATGGTGTGTGGGGGAGATGGTGTGATGGTGTATGAGTGTGATGGTGTGTGGTTGTAATGGTGTGTGGGTGTGTGGGTGTGATGGTGTGTGGGGGTGATGGTGTGATGGTGTATGAGTGTGATGGTGTGTGGTTGTAATGGTGTGTGGGTGTGTGGGTGTGATGGTGTGTGGGTATGATGGTGTGTGGGTGTGATGGTCTGTGAGGGTAATGGTGTGTGGGTGTGATGGTGTGTGGGGGCGGTTGAGGGGGTGTGATGGTGTGTGGGTGTGATGGTGTGTGGGGGTGATGGTGTGTGGGGGTGATGATATGTGGGGGTGATGATGTATGGGTGTGATGGTGTGTGGGTGTGATGGTGTGTGGGGTGATGGTGTGTGGGTGTGACGGTGTGTGTGGGTGTGATGGTGTTTGGGTGTGATGGTGTGTGGGTGTGATGGTGTGTGGGTGTGATGGTCTGTGAGGGTAATGGTGTGTGGGTGTGATGGTGTGTGGGGGCGGTTGAGGGGGTGTGATGGTGTGGGGGTGTGATGGTGTGTGGGGGTGATGGTGTGTGGGTGTGATGTGTGGGGGTGATGGTGTGTGGGTGTGATATGTGGGGGTGATGATGTGTGGGTGTGATTGCGTGTGGGTGTGATGGTGTGTGGATGTGATGGTGTGTGGGTGTGATGGTGTGTGGGTGTGATGGTATGTGGGGGTGATGGTGTGTGGGGTGATGTGTGGGTGTGGTGTGTGTGGGTGATGATGTGATGGTGTGTGTGTGTGATGGTGTGTGGTTGTGATGGTGTGTGGGTGTGATGGTGAGTGGGTGTGATGGTGTGCGTGTGTGATGGTGTGTGGGTGTGATGGTGTGTGTGTGTGATGGTGTGTGGGGTGATGGTGTGTGGGTGTGATGGTGTGTGTGGGTGTGATGGTGTTTGGGTGTGATGGTGTGTGGGGGTGATGGTGTGTGGGTGTGATGGTGTGTGGGGGTGATGGTGTGTGGGTGTGATGGTGTGTGGGGGTGATGGTGTGTGGGTGTGATGGTGTGTGGGGGTGATGGTGTGTGGGTGTGATGGTGTGTGTGGGTGTGATGGTGTTTGGGTGTGATGGTGTGTGGGGGTGATAATGTGATGGTGTGTGTGTGTGATGGTGTGTGGTTGTGATGGTGTGTGGGTGTGATGGTGAGTGGGTGTGATGGTGTGCGTGTGTGATGGTGAGTGGGTGTGATGGTGTGCGTGTGTGATGGTGTGTGGGTGTGATGGTGTGTGGGTGTGATGGTGTGTGGGAGTGATGGTGTGTTGGTGTGATGGTGTGTGTGGGTGTGAGGGTGTTTTGGTGTGATGGTGCGTGGGTGTGATGGTGTGTGGGGGTGATGGTGTGTGGGTGTGATGGTGTGTAGTTGTGATGGTGTGATGGTGAGTGGGTGTGATGGTGTGTGGGTGTGATGGTCTGTGGGTGTGATGGTGTGTGGGCGTGATGGTGTGTTGGTGTGATGGTGTGTGTGGGTGTGATGGTGTTTGGGTGTGATGCTGTGTGGGGTGATGGTGTGTGGGTGTGATGGTGTGTGTGGGTGTGATGGTGTTTGGGTGTGATGGTGTGTGGGGGTGATGGTGTGTGGGTGTGATGGTGTGTGGGTGTGATGGTGTGTGTGGGTGTGATGGTGTGTGTGGGTGTGATGGTGTTTGGGTGTGATGGTGTGTGGGGGTAATGATGTGATGGTGTGTGGGTGTGATGGTGTGTGGTTGTGATGGTGTGTGGGTGTGATGGTGAGTGGGTGTGATGGTGTGTGTGTGTGATGGTGTGTGGGTGGTAATGGTGTGTGGATGTGATGGTGTGTGGGCGTGATGGTGTGTTGGTGTGATGGTGTGTGGGTGTGATGGTGTGTGGGGGTGATGGTGTGTGGGGGTGTTGGTGTGTGGGTGTGATGGTGTGTGGGGGAGGTTGAGGGGGTGTGGGTGTGATGGTGTGTGGGGGTGGTGGTGTGTGGGTGTGATGTGTGGGAGTGATGGTGTGTGGGTGTGATGGTGTGTGGGTATGATGGTGTGTGGGTATGATGGTGTGTGGGTGTGATGGTCTGTGAGGGTAATGGTGTGTGGGTGTGATGGTGTGTGGGGGAGGTTGAGGGGGTGTGGGTGTGATGGTGTGTGGGGGTGGTGGTGTGTGGGTGTGATGTGTGGGAGTGATGGTGTGTGGGTGTGATGATATGTGGGGGTGATGGTGTGTGGGTGGGATGGTGTGTGGGTGTGATGGTGTGTGGGTGTGATGGTATGTGGGGGTGATGGTGTGTGGGGTGATGGTGTGTGGGGGTGATGGTGTGTGGGGGTGATGGTGTGTGGGTGTGATGGTGTTTGGGGTGATGTGTGGGGGTGATGTGTGGGTGTGATGGTGTGTGGCGTGATGTGTGGGAGTGATGGTGTGTGATGGTGTGTGGGCGTGATGGTGTGTGGGTGTGATGGTGTTTGGGTGTGATGGTGTGTGGGTGTGATGGTATTTGGGTGTGATGGTGTGTGGGTGTGATGGTTTGTGGGTGTGATGGTTTGTGGGTGTGATGGTGTGAGGGTGTGTGTGAGTGATGGTGTATGGGTGTAATGGTGTGTGGGGGTGATGGTGTGTGGGTGTGATGGGTAGGGGTGATGGTGTGTGGGTGTAATGGAGTTTGGGTGTGATGGTGTGTGGGTGTGATGGTGTGTGGGCGTGATGGTGTGTGGGCGTGATGGTGTGTGGGTGTGGTTGTGTGTGGGTGTGATGGTGTGTGAGTGTGATGGTGTGTGTGTGTGTGTGTGTGTGTGTGATGGTGTGTTGGGGTGGTGTGTGGGTGTGATGGGTAGGGGTGATGGTGTGTGGGTGTGATGGGTAGGGGTGATGGTGTGTGGGTGTGATGGGTAGGGGTGATGGTGTGTGGGTGTGATGGGTAGGGGTGATGTGTGTGGGTGTGATGGGTAGGGGTGATGGTGTGTGGGTGTGATGGGTAGGGGTGATGGTGTGTGGGTGTGATGGGTAGGGGTGATGGTGTGTGGGTGTGATGGGTAGGGGTGATGGTGTGTGGGTGTGATGGGTAGGGGTGATGGTGTGTGGGTGTGATGGGTAGGGGTGATGGTGTGTGGGTGTGATGGGTAGGGGTGATGGTGTGTGGGTGTGATGGGTAGGGGTGAAGGTGTGTGGGTGTGATGGGTAGGGGTGATGGTGTGTGGGTGTGATGGGTAGGGGTGATGGTGTGTGGGTGTGATGGGTAGGGGTGATGGTGTGTGGGTGTGATGGGTAGGGGTGATGGTGTGTGGGTGTGATGGGTAGGGGTGATGGTGTGTGGGTGTGATGGGTAGGGGTGATGGTGTGTGGGTGTGATGGGTAGGGGTGATGGTGTGTGGGTGTGATGGGTAGGGGTGATGGTGTGTGGGTGTGATGGGTAGGGGTGATGGTGTGTGGGTGTGATGGGTAGGGGTGATGGTGTGTGGGTGTGATGGGTAGGGGTGATGGTGTGTGGGTGTGATGGGTAGGGGTGATGGTGTGTGGGTGTGATGGGTAGGGGTGATGGTGTGTGGGTGTGATGGGTAGGGGTGATGGTGTGTGGGTGTGATGGGTAGGGGTGATGGTGTGTGGGTGTGATGGGTAGGGGTGATGGTGTGTGGGTGTGATGGGTAGGGGTGATGGTGTGTGGGTGTGATGGGTAGGGGTGATGGTGTGATGGGTAGGGGTGATGGTGTGTGGGTGTGATGGGTAGGGGTGATGGTGTGTGGGTGTGATGGGTAGGGGTGATGGTGTGTGGGTGTGATGGGTAGGGGTGATGGTGTGTGGGTGTGATGGGTAGGGGTGATGGTGTGTGGTTGTGATGGTGTGTGGGTGTGATTGTGTGTGGGTGTACTCACCTAATTGTGCTCACCTAATTGTGGTTGCAGGGGTCGAGACTCAGCTCCTGGCCCCGCCTCTTCACTGATCGCTACTGGATCCTCTCTCTCTCTGCTTCCTGAGCTTTGTCATACCTCTTCTTAAAACTATGTATGGTTCCTGCCTCCACTACTTCACTTGCTAGGCTATTCCACTTGCTGACAACTCTATGACTGAAGAAATACTTCCTAACGTCCCTGTGACTCGTCTGAGTCTTCAGCTTCCAGTTGTGACCCCTTGTCCCTGTGTCCCCTCTCTGGAACATCCTATCTCTGTCCACCTTGTCTATTCCCCGCAGTATCTTGTATGTCGTTATCATGTCTCCCCTGACCCTTCTGTCCTCCAGTGTCGTCAGTCCGATTTCCCTTAACCTTTCCTCGTACGACATTCCCTTGAGCTCTGGGACTAGCCTTGTTGCAAACCTTTGTACTTTCTCTAACTTCTTGACGTGCCTGACCAGGTGTGGGTTCCAGACTGGTGTGTGTGTGATGGTGTGTGGGTGTGGTGGTGTGTGGGTGTGATGGTGTGTGGGTGTGATGGCGTGTGGGAGTGATGGTGTGTGAGTGTGATGGTGTGTGGGGGTGATGGTGTGTGGGTGTGACGGTGTGTGGGGTGATGTGTGGGCGTGATTGTGTGTGGGGGTGATGCGACGGGGTGATGGTGCGTGGGGGTGATGGTGTGGTGTGTTGGGGTGATGGTGTGGTGTGTTGGGGTGATGGTGTGGGATGGTGTGTGGAGGTGATTGGGTGGGGGTGTTGGTGTGTGGGGGTGATTGTGTGTGGGGGTGATGGTGTGTGGGGGTAGTGTGTGGGGGCAGTGTGTGGGGGTGATGGTAGTTGGGGGTGATTAGGTGGGGGTGACTGTGGGTGGGGGTGATTAGGTGAGGGTGATGGGATGAGGGAAATGGTGGGTGGGGGTAATGGGATGTGGGGGTGGTGTGTGGGGGTGATGATGGGGGGGTAATTGGATGTGGGGGTGGTGTGTGGAGGTGATGGTATGTGGGAGGTTATGGGGTGTGGGGGGTGATGGGGTGTGGGTGTGATGGGATGTGGGGGTGATGGGGTGTTGGTGTGGTGTGTAGTGGGCGATGGGTTGGGGGTGTGAGGTTTGGGGCGAAGGGATGTTGGGGTGGTGTGTAGGGGTAATGTTGGGTGGGGGTGATGGGGTGGGGGTAATGATATGTAGGGGTGACGCAGGGACGATGAGGTAGGAGTTGCCACTATTATTCTCGTTGTTATTATTTAATTATCTTCAACCACTTAAGATGCTTAAGTTCTCTCTCTCTCATACGTCAGTAGTTCACGAAGCATGATTATAATTGCAAAAATATCTGGTGAACCTACATTCCCTGCTAGAACCAGCAGCTGCCACAGTCTAGCAGCCTCTATCACAGCAGCTGCCACAGTCTAGCAGCCTCTATCACAGCAGCTGCCACAGTCTAGCAGCCTCTATCACAGCAGCTGCCACAGTCTAGCAGCCTCTATCACAGCAGCTGCCACAGTCTAGCAGCCTCTATCACAGCAGCTGCCACAGTCTAGCAGCCTCTATCACAGCAGCTGCCACAGTCTAGCAGCCTCTATCACAGCAGCTGTGCTAGCAGCCTCTATCACAGCAGCTGTCACAGTCTAGCAGCCTCTATCACAGCAGCTGTCACACTAGCAGCCTCTATCACAGCAGCTCACAGTCTAGCAGCCTCTATCACAGCAGCTGTCACAGTCTAGCAGCCTCTATCACAGCAGCTGTCACAGTCTAGCAGCCTCTATCACAGCAGCTGCCACAGTCTAGCAGCCTCTATCACAGCAGCTGTCACAGTCTAGCAGCCTCTATCACAGCAGCTGTCACAGTCTAGCAGCCTCTATCACAGCAGCTGTCACAGTCTAGCAGCCTCTATCACAGCAGCTGCCACAGTCTAGCAGCCTCTATCACAGCAGCTGCCACAGTCTAGCAGCCTCTATCACAGCAGCTGTCACAGTCTAGCAGCCTCTATCACAGCAGCTGTCACAGTCTAGCAGCCTCTATCACAGCAGCTGTCACAGTCTAGCAGCCTCTATCACAGCAGCTGTCACAGTCTAGCAGCCTCTATCACAGCAGCTGTCACAGTCTAGCAGCCTCTATCACAGCAGCTGTCACAGTCTAGCAGCCTCTATCACAGCAGCTGCCACAGTCTAGCAGCCTCTATCACAGCAGCTGTCACAGTCTAGCAGCCTCTATCACAGCAGCTGCCACAGTCTAGCAGCCTCTATCACAGCAGCTGTCACAGTCTAGCAGCCTCTATCACAGCAGCTGCCACAGTCTAGCAGCCTCTATCACAGCAGCTGTCACAGTCTAGCAGCCTCTATCACAGCAGCTGTCACAGTCTAGCAGCCTCTATCACAGCAGCTGCCACAGTCTAGCAGCCTCTATCACAGCAGCTGTCACAGTCTAGCAGCCTCTATCACAGCAGCTGCCACAGTCTAGCAGCCTCTATCACAGCAGCTGTCACAGTCTAGCAGCCTCTATCACAGCAGCTGTCACAGTCTAGCAGCCTCTATCACAGCAGCTGTCACAGTCTAGCAGCCTCTATCACAGCAGCTGTCACAGTCTAGCAGCCTCTATCACAGCAGCTGTCACAGTCTAGCAGCCTCTATCACAGCAGCTGTCACAGTCTAGCAGCCTCTATCACAGCAGCTGTCACAGTCTAGCAGCCTCTATCACAGCAGCTGCCACAGTCTAGCAGCCTCTATCACAGCAGCTGTCACAGTCTAGCAGCCTCTATCACAGCAGCTGTCACAGTCTAGCAGCCTCTATCACAGCAGCTGCCACAGTCTAGCAGCCTCTATCACAGCAGCTGTCACAGTCTAGCAGCCTCTATCACAGCAGCTGTCACAGTCTAGCAGCCTCTATCACAGCAGCTGTCACAGTCTAGCAGCCTCTATCACAGCAGCTGCCACAGTCTAGCAGCCTCTATCACAGCAGCTGTCACAGTCTAGCAGCCTCTATCACAGCAGCTGCCACAGTCTAGCAGCCTCTATCACAGCAGCTGTCACAGTCTAGCAGCCTCTATCACAGCAGCTGCCACAGTCTAGCAGCCTCTATCACAGCAGCTGTCACAGTCTAGCAGCCTCTATCACAGCAGCTGCCACAGTCTAGCAGCCTCTATCACAGCAGCTGTCACAGTCTAGCAGCCTCTATCACAGCAGCTGCCACAGTCTAGCAGCCTCTATCACAGCAGCTGCCACAGTCTAGCAGCCTCTATCACAGCAGCTGCCACAGTCTAGCAGCCTCTATCACAGCAGCTGTCACAGTCTAGCAGCCTCTATCACAGCAGCTGTCACAGTCTAGCAGCCTCTATCACAGCAGCTGTCACAGTCTAGCAGCCTCTATCACAGCAGCTGTCACAGTCTAGCAGCCTCTATCACAGCAGCTGTCACAGTCTAGCAGCCTCTATCACAGCAGCTGCCACAGTCTAGCAGCCTCTATCACAGCAGCTGCCACAGTCTAGCAGCCTCTATCACAGCAGCTGCCACAGTCTAGCAGCCTCTATCACAGCAGCTGTCACAGTTTAGCAGCATCTATCACAGCAGCTGCCACAGTCTAGCAGCCTCTATCACAGCAGCTGTCACAGTCTAGCAGCCTCTATCACAGCAGCTGTCACAGTCTAGCAGCCTCTATCACAGCAGCTGTCACAGTCTAGCAGCCTCTATCACAGCAGCTGTCACAGACTAGCAGCCTCTATCACAGCAGCTGTCACAGTCTAGCAGCCTCTATCACAGCAGCTGTCACAGTCTAGCAGCCTCTATCACAGCAGCTGTCACAGTCTAGCAGCCTCTATCACAGCAGCTGCCACAGTCTAGCAGCCTCTATCACAGCAGCTGCCACAGTCTAGCAGCCTCTATCACAGCAGCTGCCACAGTCTAGCAGCCTCTATCACAGCAGCTGTCACAGTTTAGCATCTATCACAGCAGCTGCCACAGTCTAGCAGCCTCTATCACAGCAGCTGTCACAGTCTAGCAGCCTCTATCACAGCAGCTGTCACAGTCTAGCAGCCTCTATCACAGCAGCTGTCACAGTCTAGCAGCCTCTATCACAGCAGCTGTCACAGTCTAGCAGCCTCTATCACAGCAGCTGCCACAGTCTAGCAGCCTCTATCACAGCAGCTGTCACAGTCTAGCAGCCTCTATCACAGCAGCTGTCACAGTCTAGCAGCCTCTATCACAGCAGCTGCCACAGTCTAGCAGCCTCTATCACAGCAGCTGTCACAGTCTAGCAGCCTCTATCACAGCAGCTGCCACAGTCTAGCAGCCTCTATCACAGCAGCTGCCACAGTCTAGCAGCCTCTATCACAGCAGCTGTCACAATCTAGCAGCCTCTATCACAGCAGCTGTCACAGACTAGCAACCTCTGTCACAGCAGCTGCTACAGTCTAGCAACCTCTGTCACAGCAGCTGCCACAGTCTAGCAGCCTCTATCACAGCAGCTGCCACAGTCTAGCAGCCTCTATCACAGCAGCTGCCACAGTCTAGCAACCTCTGTCACAGCAGCTGCCACAGTCTAGCAGCCTCTATCACAGCAGCTGCCACAGTCTAGCAGCCTCTATCACAGCAGCTGTCACAATCTAGCAGCCTCTATCACAGCAGCTGTCACAGTCTAGCAGCCTCTATCACAGCAGCTGCCACAGTCTAGCAGCCTCTATCACAGCAGCTGTCACAGTCTAGCAGCCTCTATCACAGCAGCTGCCACAGTCTAGCAGCCTCTATCACAGCAGCTGCCACAGTCTAGCAGCCTCTATCACAGCAGCTGCCACAGTCTAGCAGCCTCTATCACAGCAGCTGCCACAGTCTAGCAGCCTCTATCACAGCAGCTGCCACAGTCTAGCAGCCTCTATCACAGCAGCTGCCACAGTCTAGCAGCCTCTATCACAGCAGCTGTCACAGTCTAGCAGCCTCTATCACAGCAGCTGCCACAGTCTAGCAGCCTCTATCACAGCAGCTGCCACAGTCTAGCAACCTCTATCACAGCAGCTGCCACAGTCTAGCAGCCTCTATCACAGCAGCTGTCACAGTCTAGCAGCCTCTATCACAGCAGCTGTCACAGTCTAGCAGCCTCTATCACAGCAGCTGCCACAGTCTAGCAACCTCTATCACAGCAGCTGCCACAGTCTAGCAGCCTCTATCACAGCAGCTGTCACAGTCTAGCAGCCTCTATCACAGCAGCTGTCACAGTCTAGCAACCTCTATCACAGCAGCTGCCACAGTCTAGCAGCCTCTATCACAGCAGCTGTCACAGTCTAGCAGCCTCTATCACAGCAGCCGTCACAGCAGCTGTCACAGTCTAGCAGCCTCTATCACAGCAGCTGTCACAGTCTAGCAGCCTCTATCACAGCAGCTGCCACAGTCTAGCAGCCTCTATCACAGCAGCTGCCACAGTCTAGCAGCCTCTATCACAGCAGCTGTCACAGTCTAGCAGCCTCTATCACAGCAGCTGTCACAGTCTAGCAGCCTCTATCACAGCAGCTGTCACAGTCTAGCAGCCTCTATCACAGCAGCTGCCACAGTCTAGCAGCCTCTATCACAGCAGCTGCCACAGTCTAGCAGCCTCTATCACAGCAGCTGTCACAGTCTAGCAGCCTCTATCACAGCAGCTGCCACAGTCTAGCAGCCTCTATCACAGCAGCTGCCACAGTCTAGCAACCTCTATCACAGCAGCTGCCACAGTCTAGCAGCCTCTATCACAGCAGCTGTCACAGTCTAGCAGCCTCTATCACAGCAGCTGTCACAGTCTAGCAGCCTCTATCACAGCAGCTGTCACAGTCACAGTCTAGCAGCCTCTATCACAGCAGCTGTCACAGTCTAGCAGCCTCTATCACAGCAGCTGCCACAGTCTAGCAGCCTCTATCACAGCAGCTGCCACAGTCTAGCAACCTCTATCACAGCAGCTGCCACAGTCTAGCAGCCTCTATCACAGCAGCTGTCACAGTCTAGCAGCCTCTATCACAGCAGCTGCCACAGTCTAGCAGCCTCTATCACAGCAGCTGTCACAGTCTAGCAGCCTCTATCACAGCAGCTGCCACAGTCTAGCAGCCTCTATCACAGCAGCTGCCACAGTCTAGCAGCCTCTATCACAGCAGCTGTCACAGTCTAGCAGCCTCTATCACAGCAGCTGTCACAGCAGCTGCCACAGCAGCTGCCACAGCAGCTGCCACAGCAGCCGTCACAGCAGCTGTCACAGCAGCTGTCACAGCAGCCGTCACAGCAGCTGTCACAGCAGCTGCCACAGCAGCTGCCACAGCAGCCGTCACAGCAGCCGTCACAGCAGCTGCCACAGCAGCCGTCACAGCAGCTGTCACAGCAGCTGTCACAGCAGCCGTCACAGCAGCTGTCACAGCAGCTGCCACAGCAGCTGCCACAGCAGCCGTCACAGCAGCCGTCACAGCAGCCGTCACAGCAGCCGTCACAGCAGCCGTCACAGCAGCCGTCACAGCAGCCGTCACAGCAGCCGTCACAGACTAACAGCTTCCATGATAGTTATTTAGTGTGTCAGCTACTGCAGAAGCTAGCTCAAAGCTCTTGGTCGTATCCGTTACGATTATGTAGTTTCTTAGGTTTCAAGTCTATAGACTGCACGATTGAAGGCTGCATCCTAACACTCTAACTTTAAATAGAATTCTCCATCATACTTTATAAGTATCTGCATCGTTTTTAAAATCCTCTCCATCGTATTTAAAATCCTCTCCATCGTATTTAAAATCCTCTCCATCGTATTTAAAATCCTCTCCATCGTATTTAAAATCCTCTCCATCGTATTTAAAATCCTCTCCATCGTATTTAAAATCCACTCCATCGTTTTTAAAATCCTCTCCATCGTATTTAAAATCCTCTCCATCGTATTTAAAATCCTCTCCATCGTATTTAAAATCCACTCCATCGTATTTAAAATCCTCTCCATCGTATTTAAAATCCTCTCCATCTTATTTAAAATCCTCTCCATCGTATTTAAAATCCTCTCCATCGTATTTAAAATCCTATCCATTGTATTTAAAATCCTCTCCATCGTATTTAAAATCCTCTCCATCGTATTTAAAATCCTCTCCATCGTATTTAAAATCTTCTCCATCGTAATTAAATTCAATTTTAAATATTTCTACTGTTAAATCACTTTATTATTGTGTTGTCTTGTGTTTCCGTCATTTAGGTACCAGAGTCAGGAAGAAAATAATATTATGTGAACTCTTGTGTTTTATCATATAAATGACGAACATTATCATAGATATTAGACGAGATGTTTCTTCAAAGGAATACTGAGAGCGTATCAGAAAGTCAAGGAAAAGTTTAGAGAGAGAGAGAGAGAGAGAGAGAGAGAGAGAGAGAGAGAGAGAGAGAGAGAGAGAGAGAGAGAGAGAGAGAGAGAGAGAGAGAGAGAGAGTGAGAGCTAGCGTCACTGTGAATAGTTTTAATATTTCCACTAATTACAACAGTGTGAAGGCAATTAATTCTTCTCTATTATTCAGCATTCTCTCCTATCATTCATTATTGCTTTCTCTTACCATTCCTCCTTTCTTACTGTTATCAATCCTTCTATCATCCCTACTATCATTGCTCCTTTTATCATCCCTCCTATCACTTCTTCTATGATCCCTCCTATCACTGCTCCTTCTATTACCCCTCCTATCACTGCTCCTTCTATCAACCCTCCTATCACTTCTCTTTCTATCATCCCTCCTATCACTGCCCCTTCTATCACCCCTCCTATCACTGCTCCTTCTATCATCCCTCCTATCACTGCTCCTTCTATCATCCCTCCTATCACTGCTCCTTCTATCAACCCTCCTATCACTGCCCCTTCTATCATCCCTCCTATCACTGCTCCTTCTATCACCCCTCCTATCACTTCTCTTTCTATCATCCCTCCTATCACTGCCCCTTCTATCACCCCTCCTATCACTGCTCCTTCTATCAACCCTCCTATCACTGCCCCTTCTATCACCCCTCCTATCACTGCTCCTTCTATCAACCCTCCTATCACTTCTTCTATCATCCCTCCTATCACTGCTCCTTCTATCACCCCTCCTATCACTGCCCCTTCTATCACCCCTCCTATCACTGCTCCTATCAACCCTCCTATCACTTCTCCTTCTATCATCCCTCCTATCACTGCTCATTCTATCAACCCTCCTATCACTTCTTCTATCATCCCTCCTATCACTGCTCCTTCTATCACCCCTCCTATCACTGCCCCTTCTATCACCCCTCCTATCACTGCTCCTATCAACCCTCCTATCACTTCTCCTTCTATCACCCCTCCTATCACTGCCCCTTCTATCACCCCTCCTATCACTGCTCCTATCAACCCTCCTATCACTTCTCCTTCTATCATCCCTCCTATCACTGCCCCTTCTATTATCGCTCCTATAACTGCTCCTTCTATCATCCCTCCTATCACTGCTCCTTCTATCATCCCTCCTATCACTTCTCCTTCTATCATCCCTCCTATCACTGCTCCTTCTATCATCCCTCCTATCACTGCTCCTTCTATCATCCCTCCTATCACTTCTAATTCTATCATCCCTCCTATCACTGCTCATTCTATCAACCCTCCTATCACTGCTCCTTCTATCATCCCTCCTATCACTGCTCCTTCTATCATCCCTCCTATCACTGCTCCTTCTATCATCCCTCCTATCACTG
The DNA here is from genome assembly GCF_038502225.1 of Cherax quadricarinatus. Taxonomy (NCBI): domain Eukaryota; kingdom Metazoa; phylum Arthropoda; class Malacostraca; order Decapoda; family Parastacidae; genus Cherax; species Cherax quadricarinatus. The sequence continues at coordinate 66,400 of NW_027195726.1, forward strand.
CTCCTTCTATCATCCCTCCTATCACTGCTCCTTCAATCATCCCTGATATCACTGCTCCTATCAACCCTCCTATCACTGCTCCTTCTATCATCCCTCCTATCACTGCTCCTTCTATCATCCCTCCTATCACTGCTCCTTCTATCATCCCTCCTATCACTGCTCCTTCTATCATCCCTCCTATCACTGCTCCTTCAATCATCACTGATATCACTGCTCCTATCAACCCTCCTATCACTGCTCCTTCAATCATCCCTGATATCATTGCTCCTTCTATCATCCCTGATATCACTGCTCATTCTATCAACCCTCCTATCACTGCTCCTTCTATCATCCCTCCTATCACTGCTCCTTCTATCATCCCTCCTATCACTGCTCCTTCTATCATCCCTCCTATCACTGCTCATTCTATCAACCCTCCTATCACTGCTCCTTCTATCATCCCTCCTATCACTGCTCCTTCTATCATCCCTCCTATCACTGCTCATTCTATCAACCCTCCTATCACTGCTCCTTCTATCATCACTCCTATCACTGCTCCTTCTATCATCCCTGATATCACTGCTCATTCTATCATCCCTCCTATCACTGCTCCTTCTATCATCCGTCCTATCACTGCTCCTTCTATCACCCCTCCTATCACTGCTCCTTCTATCATCCCTCCTATCACTGCTCCTTCTATCATCCCTCCTATCACTGCTCATTCTATCAACCCTCCTATCACTGCTCCTTCTATCATCCCTCCTATCACTGCTCCTTCTATCATCCCTCCTATCACTGCTCATTCTATCAACCCTCCTATCACTGCTCCTTCTATCATCACTCCTATCACTGCTCCTTCTATCATCCCTGATATCACTGCTCATTCTATCATCCCTCCTATCACTGCTCCTTCTATCATCCGTCCTATCACTGCTCCTTCTATCATCACTCCTATCACTGCTCCTTCTATCATCCCTGATATCACTGCTCATTCTATCATCCCTCCTATCACTGCTCCTTCTATCATCACTCCTATCACTGCTCCTTCTATCATCCCTGATATCACTGCTCATTCTATCATCCCTCCTATCACTGCTCCTTCTATCATCCCTCCTATCACTGCTCATTCTATCAACCCTCCTATCACTGCTCCTTCTATCATCACTCCTATCACTGCTCCTTCTATCATCCCTGATATCACTGCTCATTCTATCATCCCTCCTATTACTGCTCCTTCTATCATCCTTCCCATCACTGCTCCTTCTATCATCCCTCCTATCACTGCTCTTTCAATCATCCCTGAAATCACTTCTCCTTCTGTCATCCCTCCTATCACTGCTCCTTCTATTATCCCTCCTATCACTGCTCCTTCTATCATCCGTCCTATCACTGCTCCTTCTATCATCCCTCCTATCACTGCTCCTTCTATCATCCCTCCTATCTCTGCTCCTTCAATCATCCCTGATATCACTGCTCCTTCTATCATCCATCCTATCACTGCTCCTTCTATCATCCCTCCCATCACTGCTCCTTCTATCATCCATCCTATCACTGCTCCTTCTATCATCCATCCTATCACTGCTCCTTCTATCATCCATCCTATCACTGCTCCTTCTATCATCCCTCCCATCACTGCTCCTTCTATCATCCATCCTATCACTGCTCCTTCTACCATCCATCCTATCATTGATCCTTTTATCATCCCTCCTATCACTGCACCTTCTATCATCCCTCCTATTACTGCTCCTTTTATCATCCCTCCTATCACTGCTCCTTTTATCATCCCTCCTATCACTGCACCTTCTATCATCCCTCCTATCACTGCACCTTCTATCATCCCTCCTATCACTGCTCCTTCTATCATCCCTCCTATCACTGCTCCTTCTATCATCCCTCCTATCACTGCTCCTTTTATCATCCCTCCTATCACTGCACCTTCTATCATCCCTCCTATCACTGCACCTTCTATCATCCCTCCTATCACTGCACCTTCTATCATCCCTCCTATCACTGCTCCTTTTATCATCCCTCCTATCACTGCACCTTCTATCATCCCTCCTATCACTGCACCTTCTATCATCCCTCCTATCACTGCACCTTCTATCATCCCTCCTATCACTGCACCTTCTATCATCCCTCCTATCACTGCTCCTTTTATCATCCCTCCTATCACTGCACCTTCTATCATCCCTCCTATCACTGCACCTTCTATCATCCCTCCTATCACTGCTCCTTCTATCATCCCTCCTATCACTGCTCCTTTTATCATCCCTCCTATCACTGCACCTTCTATCATCCCTCCTATCACTGCACCTTCTATCATCCCTCCTATCACTGCTCCTTCTATCATCCCTCTATCACTGCTCCTTTTATCATCCCTCCTATCACTGCTCCTTCTATCATCCCTCCTATCACTGCACCTTCTATCATCCCTCCTATCACTGCTCCTTCTATCATCCCTCTATCACTGCTCCTTTTATCATCCCTCCTATCACTGCACCTTCTATCATCCCTCCTATCACTGCACCTTCTATCATCCCTCTATCACTGCTCCTTCTATCATCCCTCCTATCACTGCTCCTTCTATCATCCCTCCTATCACTGCTCGTTCTATCATCCCTCCTATCACTGCTCCTTCTATCATCCCTCTATCACTGCTCCTTTTATCATCCCTCCTATCACTGCACCTTCTATCATCCCTCCTATCACTGCTCCTTCTATCATCCCTCCTATCACTGCTCCTTCTATCATCCCTCCTATCACTGCACCTTCTATCATCCCTCCTATCACTGCTCCTTCTATCATCCCTCTATCACTGCTACTTTTATCATCCCTCCTATCACTGCTCCTTCTATCATCCCTCTATCACTGCTCCTTTTATCATCCCTCCTATCACTGCCCCTTCTATCATCCCTCCTATCACTGCACCTTCTATCATCCCTCCTATCACTGCTCCTTCTATCATCCCTCCTATCACTGCTCCTTCTATCATCCCTCCTATCACTGCTCCTTCTATCATCCCTCCTATCACTGCTCCTTCTATCATCCCTCCTATCACTGCTCCTTCTATCATCCCTCCTATCACTGCTCCTTCTATCATCCCTCTATCACTGCTCCTTTTATCATCCCTCCTATCACTGCACCTTCTATCATCCCTCCTATCACTGCTCCTTCTATCATCCCTCCTATCACTGCTCCTTCTATCATCCCTCCTATCACTGCTCCTTCTATCATCCCTCCTATCACTGCTCCTTCTATCATCCCTCCTATCACTGCTCCTTCTATCATCCCTCTATCACTGCTCCTTTTATCATCCCTCCTATCACTGCTCCTTCTATCATCCCTCCTATCACTGCACCTTCTATCATCCCTCCTATCACTGCTCCTTCTATCATCCCTCCTATCACTGCTCCTTCTATCATCCCTCCTATCACTGCTCCTTCTATCATCCCTCCTATCACTGCTCCTTCTATCATCCCTCCTATCACTGCTCCTTCTATCATCCCTCCTATCACTGCTCCTTCTATCATCCCTCCTATCACTGCTCCTTCTATCATCCCTCCTATCACTGCACCTTCTATCATCCCTCCTATCACTGCTCCTTCTATCATCCCTCCTATCACTGCTCCTTCTATCATCCCTGTATCACTGCTCCTCATTATCTCTACTACCTATTTTATCAAAATTCCTAATCCTCTTCTCCTATACAGTCCTATAATCCTTCTTTCTCTTATCATATTTTCCCTCATAACATCAGTCTTTTTCCCCTCCTATCATCCTGCCTCCCCCTGTCCTATCATCCTGCCTCCCCCTGTCCTATCATCCTGCCTCCTACTCTCCTATCATCCTGCCTCCCCCTGTCCTATCATCCTGCCTCCCCCTGTCCTATCACTCTGCCTCCCCCTCTCCTATCATCCTGCCTCCCCTTGTCCTATCATCCTGCCTCCCCCTGTCCTATCACTCTGCCTCCCCCGGTCCTATCATCCTGCCTCCCCCTCTCCTATCATCCTGCCTCCCCCTGTCCTATCATCCTGCCTCCCCCTGTCCTATCATCCTGCCTCCCCCTGTCCTATCATCCTGCCTCCCCCTGTCCTATCACTCTGCCTCCCCCTCTCCTATCATCCTGCCTCCCCCTGTCCTATCATCCTGCCTCCCCCTGTCCTATCACTCTGCCTCCCCCTCTCCTATCATCCTGCCTCCCCCTCTCCTATCATCCTGCCTCCCCCTGTCCTATCATCCTGCCTCCCCCTGTCCTATCATCCTGCCTCCCCCTGTCCTATCATCCTGCCTCCCTCTCTCCTATCATTCTGCCTCCCCCTCTCCTATCATCCTGCCTCCCCCTCTCCTATCATCCTACCTTCCCCTGTCCTATCATCCTGCCTCTCCCTGTCCTATCATCCTGCCTCCTCCTCTCCTATCATCCTGCCTCCCCCTGTCCTATCATCCTGCCTCCCCCTCTCCTATCATCCTGCCTCCCCCTCTCCTATCATTCTGCCTCCCCCTGTCCTATCATCCTGTCTCCCCCTCTCCTATCATCCTGTCTCTCCATTCTCCTATCATTCTGCCTCCACTTCTCTTATCATCCTGCCTCCCCCTGTCCTATCATCTTGCCTCCCCCTGTCCTATCATCCTGCCTCCCCCTGTCCTATCATCCTGCCTCCCCCTGTCCTATCATCCTGCCTCCCCCTGTCCTATCATCCTGCCTCCCCCTGTCCTATCATCCTGCCTCCCTCTGTCCTATCATCCTGTCTCCCCCTGTCCTATCATCTTGCCTCCCCCTGTCCTATCATCCTGCCTCCCCCTGTCCTATCAACCTGCCTCCCCCTGTCCTATCATCCTGCCTCCCCCTGTCCTATCATCCTGCCTTCCCCTGTCCTATCATCCTGTCTCCCCCGGTCCTATCATCCTGCCTCCCCCTGTCCTATCATCCTGCCTCCCCCTGTCCTATCATCCTGTCTCCCCCTCTCCTATCATCCTGTCTCCCCCTCTCCTATCATCCTGTCTCTCCATTCTCCTATCATCCTGCCTCCCCCTGTCCTATCGTCTTGCCTCCCCCCTGTCCTATAATCCTGCCTCCCCCTGTCCTATCATCCTGCCCCCCCTCTCCTATCATCGTGCCTCCCCCTGTCCTATCATCCTGCCTCCCCCTGTCCTATCATCCTGCCTCCCCCTCTGCTATCATCCTGTCTCCCCCTCTCCTATCATCCTGCCTCCCCCTGTCCTATCATCCTGCCTCCCCCTGTCCTATCATCCTGCCTCCCCCTGTCCTATCATCCTGCCTCCCCCTGTCCTATCATTCTGCCTCCCCCTGTCCAATCATCCTGACTCCCCCTGTCCTATCATCCTGCCTCCCCCTTTCCTATCATCCTCCCTCCCCCTCTCCTATCATCCTCCCTCCCCCTCTCCTATCATCCTCCCTCCCCCTCTCCTATCTTCCTGCCTCCCCCTCTCCTATCATCCTGCCTCCCTCTCTCCTATCATCCTGCCTCCCCCTGTCCTATCATCTTGCCTCCCCCTGTCCTATCATCCTGCCTCCCCCTCTCCTATCATCCTGTCTCCCCCTGTCCTATCATCCTGCCTACCCCTGTCCTATCATCCTGCCTCCCCCTGTCCTATCATCCTGCCTTCCCCTGTCCTATCATCCTGCCTCCCCCTGTCCTATCATCCTGCCTCCCCCTGTCCTATCATCCTGCCTTCCCCTCTCCTATCATCCTGTCTCCCCATTCTATCATCCTGCCTCCCCCCTGTCCTATCATCCTGTCTCCCCCTGTCCTATCATCCTGCCTACCCCTGTCCTATCATCCTGCCTCCCCCTGTCCTATCATCCTGCCTTCCCCTCTCCTATTATCCTGTCTCCCCATTCTATCATCCTGCCTCCCCCCTGTCCTATCATCTTGCCTCCCCCCTGTCCTATCATCCTGCCTCCCCCCTGTCCTATCATCTTGCCTCCCCCTGTCCTATCATCCTGCCTCCCCCTCTCCTATCATCCTGCCTCCCCCTCTCCTATCATCCTGCCTTCCCCTGTCCTATCATCCTGCCTCCCCCCTGTCCTATCATCCTGCCTCCCCCCTGTCCTATCATCTTGCCTCCCCCTGTCCTATCATCCTGCCTCCCCCTCTCCT
>NW_027195726.1:85000-141739 GCF_038502225.1 Cherax quadricarinatus
AGGGAGAGGGATACACAGGGGGAGGGAGACACAGGGAGAGGGAGACACAGGGGGAGGGAGACACAGGGAGAGGGAGACACAGGGGGAGGGAGACACAGGGAGAGGGAGACACAGGGAGAGGGATACACAGGGGGAGGGAGACACAGGGAGAGGGAGACACAGGGGGAGGGAGACACAGGGAGAGGGAGACACAGGGAGAGGGAGACACAGGAGAGGGAGACACAGGGGGAGGGAGACACAGGGAGAGGGAGACACAGGGAGAGGGAGACACAGGAGAGGGAGACACAGGAGAGGGAGACACAGGGAGAGGGATACACAGGGGGAGGGAGACACAGGGAGAGGGAGACACAGGGGGAGGGAGACACAGGGAGAGGGATACACAGGGGGAGGGAGACACAGGGAGAGGGAGACACAGGGGGAGGGAGACACAGGGAGAGGGAGACACAGGGAGAGGGAGACACAGGAGAGGGAGACACAGGGTGAGGGAGACACAGGGGGAGGGAGACACAGGGAGAGGGAGACACAGGGGGAGGGAGACACAGGGAGAGGGAGACACAGGAGAGGGAGACACAGGGAGAGGGAGACACAGGGAGAGGGAGACACAGGGAGAGGGAGACACAGGGGGAGGGAGACACAGGGGGAGGGAGACACAGGGAGAGGGAGACACAGGGAGAGGGAGACACAGGGAGAGGGAGACACAGGGAGAGGGAGACACAGGGGGAGGGAGACACAGGGTGAGGGAGACACAGGGAGAGGGAGACACAGGGAGAGGGAGACACAGGGAGAGGGAGACACAGGGAGAGGGAGACACAGGGGGAGGGAGACACAGGGGGAGGGAGACACAGGGAGAGGGAGATATACCAGTGGTTACTATGGCAACGAGTGAGAGGAAGGTGAACGTGAGGGGAGAGAGATGAGGGGTGATCTGAGGGAAGAAAGGGGAGGAATAAAGAACATGATTGGAGAAAATGGGGACAAAGATGGGAGAGGGGAAAATCCTGGGGAAGGGCATGAGGTGAGGGGACTTATATTAAGGGGACCGAAGTGAAGGGGACTGAAGGTGAAGTGGACTAGGGTGAAGTGGGCTAGGGTGAGGGGACTGGGGAGGGGAAGGTTAAACGGGACTGAGAAGGGGACTGGGGAAAGGATGGGGGAAGAGGACTGGGGTGAGGGGACTGGGGAAAGGATGGGGGAAGAGGACTTGGGTGAGGGGACTGGGAGGGACCTGGGTGAGATTACTGGGAGAGGGGACATGGGGGGGCTGGGTGGAGAGGACTGGGTGGAGAAGACTGGGAGGAGGGGACTGGGAGGAGGGGACTGGGAGGAGGGGACTGGAAGGAGGGGACTGGGAGGAGGGGACTGGGAGGAGGGGACTGGGAGGAGGGGACTGGGAGGAGGGGACTGGGAGGAGGGAACTGGGAGGGGGGGACTGGGAGGAGGGAACTGGGAGGAGGGAACTGGGAGGAGGGGACTGGGAGGAGGGGACTGGGAGGAGGGGACTGGGAGGAGGGGACTGGGAGGAAGGGACTGGGAGGAGGGGACTGGGAGGAGGGAACTGGGAGGAGGGGACTGGGAGGAGGGGACTGGGAGGAGGGAACTGGGAGGAGGGGACTGGGAGGGGGGCACTGGGAGGAGGGAACTGGGAGGAGGGAACTGGGAGGAGGGGACTGGGAGGAGGGGACTGGGAGGAGGGAACTGGGAGGAGGGGACTGGGAGGAGGGGACTGGGAGGAGGGGACTGGGAGTAGGCGACTGGGAGGAGGGGACTGGGAGGTGGGTACTGGGAGGCGGGGACTGGGAGGAGGGAACTGGGAGGAGGGGACTGGGAGGAGGGGACTGGGCGGGGGGGATTGGGAGGAGGGTACTGGGAGGAGGGGACTGGGAGGAGGGGACTGGGAGGAGGGGACTGGGAGGAGGGGACTGGGAGGAGGGGACTGGGAGGAGGGGACTGGGAGGAGGGGACTGGGAGGAGGGGACTGGGAGGAGGGGACTGGGAGGGGACTGGGAGGAGGGGAAACACACTGGTCTTTCCTAATCGCAAGAAAATTAACCAATTTCGCAGCCTATAAATGGTGGACCAGACGCCGCTGCCTTCATGAACACCTCGTGGGGGGCGGGGAGGGGAGGGGAGGGGAGGGGAGGGGAGGGGAGGGGAGGGGATGGTGAAAGGAAAGATGAGGAAAGAGGAGGACACTTACAGATTCAGAAGGGAAGGAAGAGAGGAAGTGAGGGAAGGAAGAGAGGGAGGGAAGGAAGGGGAGTGTGGTTGTCAAGAAGACAATGATGGAGAGAGGAAGTCAAGAAGACAAGGAGGGATGGAGGAAAATAAAAATACAGGACGACAAGATAGGGAAAGTGAGAGGATAGAAAAAAAAATGGAAATATGAAGGAGGGAACTACAAATAAGCCGTGACAGTTTAAGAGGCACCGTGTGTGTGTATGTATGAGCACCACACACACACACACACACACACACACACACACACACACAGACGCGACGCCATCTTTCCAACTGGATGTCAGATCCTGAGGAAAGACAGAGAGTGGGGGGGGGGTAGGAGTGGCACTGCTCATCAAAAACCAATGGGATTTTTAGGAGTTGGAGAGATGAGACAGAGGAGAAGCAAGGGACTACATAATAGAAACACTTCAGATTGGAGGTACCAAGGTGGTGATTGCAGTGGTGTGTAACCCACCACAGAACAGCAGGAGGCCAAGATAAGAATGTGATGAGAGTAACAGAGCGATGGTTGACACTGGTTGAAGTGACTTCAGAAGGGCCCATGTGGGCAGGGCAAAGCTACAGATTGTGGGTGACTCCAACCACAAAGAAATTAACTGGGAAAACCTGGAGCTACATGAGGGACCAGAAACATGGAGGGCTGAGATGATGGAGGTGGTACTGGAAAATCTCATGCATCAGCACGTTAGGGACACTACCAGAGAGAGAGAGAGAGAGAGAGAGAGAGAGAGAGAGAGAGAGAGAGAGAGAGAGAGAGAGACGAGAGGACGAACCAGCAAGACTGGACCTAGGATTCACCTTGAGTAGTGCAGATGCTGAGTACATCACATATGAAAGACCTCTCTGGGCTAGTGATCAAGTGGTTCTGAGCTTCGAATACATAGTAGAGCTACAAGTGGAGAGGGAAGCAGGAAGGGCGGACCAGTGAAGTCAAACTACAAGAAAGGGGACTACACAGACATGAGGAATTTCCTTCACGAGTTACAGTAGGACAGAGAACTAGAAGGGAAATCAGTAAATGAGATGATGGAATATGTGACAACGATATACAAAGAAGCAGAGGAGAAGTTTGTACTCAAGGGCAACAGAAATAATGAGAAAGACAGGACGAGTCCTTGGTTCACCCAAAGGTGTAGAGAGGCCGAAACCAAGTGCGCTAGAGAATGAAAGAAATATAAAAGACAAAGAACCCAAGAGAATAAGGAGAGTAGTCGAAGAGCCAGAAATAAATATGCTCAAGTAAGGAAAGAGGCCCAACGACAATATGAAATAACATAGCAGACAAAGTCAAGTCCAACCCGAAGCTGTGTGTACAGCCACATCAGGAGGAAAGCAACAGTCAGGTAATCAGTCTGAGGAAACGGAAGACACAAGAAACGACCGAGAAGTATGCGACAAGCTCAACATGAGATATAAAAAAGTATTCACAGTGGAGACAGAAAGGACTCCAAAAAGACAGAGAGGTGGGGTACACAATCAGTTGACACAATATAAACAACCGAGGAGGTGAAGAGGCTGCTAAGTGAGCTAGACACCTCAAAGGGGATGGGGCCGGATAACATCTCTCCATGGGTCCTGAGAAAGGAAGCAGAGGCGCTCTGTGTACCACTAACAACAATCTTCAACACATCTATCGAAACAGGACGACTACCTGAGGTATGGAAGACAGGAAATGTAGTCCCAATTTTTAATAAATGAGACAGACACATAGCATTAAACTACAGACCAGTGTCACTGACGTGTATAGCATACAAAGTGATGGAGAAGATTATCAGGAGAAAGGAAAGAGCTTATCAACGACAATCAGCATGGATTCAGGAACGGGAAATCCTGTGTCACCAACCTACTGGAGTTCTATGACAAGGTGACAGCTGTAAGACAAGAGAGAGAATATTTCTTCAGTCAGAGTTGTCAGGAAGTGGAATAGTCTGGAAAGTGAGGTAGTGGAGGCAGGTACTATGCATGGTTTTAAGAGGTATGATAAAGCTCATGGCGCAGGGAGAGTGACCTAGTAGCGATCAGTGAAGAGGCTGGGCCAGGAGCTGTAAATCGACCCCTCTCACCACAATTAGTTAAGTACACACACAAGAATACATAAGAGTCATGGCAATACAAGAGTGGTGGTGATGGCAGTAAGAGTCATGGCAATACAAGAGTGGTGGTGATAGCAGTAAGAGTCATGGCAATACAAGAGTGGTGGTGATGGCAGTAAGAGTCATGGTAATACAAGAGTGGTGGTGATGGCAGTAAGAGTCATGGCAATACAAGAGTGGTGGTGATGGCAGTAAGAGTCATGGTAATACAAGAGTGGTGGTGATGGCAGTAAGATACTCAATAATCAATGTACAGAAGACACAAAGTATACACACAAACTATAGAAAATGAAAAACGGAAGTAAAAATGGAATACTAGAGAATAACGTGAACCACTCAGCGAGGATCATGCGTGGGCCACTCAGTGAGAATGCTTGGGCCACTCAGCAAGATTCAATAATGCTTGGGCCACTCAGCAAGAATAATGCTTGGGCCACTCAGCAAGAATAATGCTTGGGCCACTCAGCAAGAATAATGCTTGGGCCACTCAGCAAGAATAATGCTTGGGCCACTCAGCAAGAATAATGCTTGGGCCACTCAGCAAGAATAATGCTTGGGCCACTCAGCAAGAATAATGCTTGGGCCACTCAGCAAGAATAATGCTTGGTCCACTCAGCAAGAATAATGCTTGGGCCACTCAGCAAGAATAATGCTTGGGCCAATCAGCAAGAATAATGCTTGGGACACTCAGCAAGAATAATGCTTGGGCCACTCAGCAAGAATAATGCTTGGGACACTCAGCAAGAATAATGCTTGGGACACTCAGCAAGAATAATGCTTGGGACACTCAGCAAGAATAATGCTTGGGCCACTCAGCAAGAATAATGCTTGGGACACTCAGCAAGAATAATGCTTGGTCCTATCAACGATGGCCATGTGTGCCACGTAGCGAGGATAGTATATAAGCAATGCAGAAGGGTTCATACAAAGGCCAGTCAGTGAGTCATGCATGGGCCACTCAGCGAAGGCAATACGTGTGCCACTAAAGGCCACTCAATGAGAATCATGTGTGGCCCGCTCGAGAGAGGATCATGCACAGGCCACTCAGTAAGGCTGATGTATGGGCCACTCAGTGAGTCATGCATGGGGCCACTCAGTCATGCATGGGGCCACTCAGTGAGTCATGCATGTGGCCACTCAGTGGTCATGCATAGGCTACTCAGTAAGGGCCATACGTGTCCCATTAAAGGCCATAAGTGGGCCACTCAATGAGAATTATGTGTGGGCCCGTTCAAGTGAGGATCATGCACAGGCCACTCAGTAAGGCTGAGGCATGCATGAGACTCAGTTAAGTCATGCATGGGCCTCTCAGTGAAGTCATGCATGAGCCACTCAGTGAGTCATGCATGGGCCACTCAGTTATGCATGGGCCTCTCCGTGAGTCATGCATGGGCCACTCAGCGAGGATCTTACAGTTTGCTTGCTTTGAGAAGATTTGCCTAAGAGAAAACTTCAATCCCTGGGCGTCTATTATGGCTCTATAAACAGCTCGGGAGGCTGAAATACCTCCTGAATTATGAATGATATTGGGAACCCATCAAAATATTGCCACAGAAAACGGCGGAGCAGCAGAGGCAGACTCTCGTTGAGGCAGATTTACGACTGGATATTATTGGAGAGTCCAATATTCGATACGGAAAAAAAGCTTCTTGTAAAAAAACTATATATATAAAAACTTAAGTAACACTCGTTACGAATGCAACAGAAACATTTATTTTTCTCCCATTTTTTTCTGTAACCCAAAATATGTTAAAAAATGAGGGAACTGGGGAGAAAAAAATATATATATATTTAACTTTTTTTCCCGCTGGAAAATTTAGAGGGAAGGGAGAGAGACTTCCCCAGGACAATACCCTCATCGTCTCACGTCCAAGCTTGTCGTAGTGGCACAAACCTTGGCCTGCAGATGGGCAGCAGTGGTGAGAACCACCAACCAGGACCGGAAATAAGTCAAAAGTGGAGAGAGAGAGAAAAGGAAGACGACGACCAGTCGTCCAGCCGGATTTATTTGAGCCGAGTTGGCGGTGGGGGGGGAGGGGGTACCAAGGAGACTAGGAATGGAGTATATTACACCAGTGGGAGGCGCTGCCAGGAGGGCTACTCTACTGTGTCTACTCTCTACTTTGACTGTTCTTATCTACTTTTGTCTAGTCTGTTTAACCTACTTTACTGTCTAGTCTGTTTAATCTACTTTACTGTCTAGTCTGTTTAATTTACTTTACTATCTAGTCTGTTTAATCTACTTTACTGTCTAGTCTGTTTAATTTACTTTACTATCTAGTGTTTAATCTACTTTACTGTCTAGTCTGTTTAATTTACTTTACTATCTAGTCTGTTTAATTTACTTTACTATCTAGTCTGTTTAATTTACTTTACCGTCTAGTCTACATTATCTACTCTGTCCATATATTTATGATATAATACGACAAGTTAATAAGAATCATGTAGACGCAGGTAGACATCTCTCAGTAAAGACACGCAGGTGTTGCCACTAACAACCTCCGGCTTACCGGGGCTTGTTAGTGCCTTTCTTTGTACTTAACACCACTTTATAACAATGTAAATCCCACATTGTAACCTTTGCAAAGAAATAAAATTAGTATTTGTGTGCAACACGTGCGTGTCTTTACTGAGAGATGTCTACCTTCATCAGTCTGTTACAAGAGGCATGGAGACTGGAGCAAGAGGAGAGATGTAGCAGTTGAAAGCATCGTCACATGTGGGCTGAGATCCATTAGTTTAAGTAGGTCAGATCCATATAAAATGAGCCAGTAGTTTAGGTAAGATGTTGCACAGGTGTTGCACAGGTCAAACACCTCTCATTATACATACCCATGTCTCTTATTCGTCCATTCTTTTTTTGTTTGACACAAATCAGTTTTACAAGCTATGATATCCTAACTCAGCTCTTTCAAAGCCCCAGGATGCGACCCACACCAATCGACTAACACCCAGGTACCTACTTACTGTTAGGTGAACTGGGGTAGCAGGTGTGAGGAAACAAACTGAACGTTATCTACTTTGATTATTCAAGTCTATCCTTTGGTCTACTAGTCTACCCTTTGGTCTAATCTATTCTTCAGTCAAGTCTACTCTTAGGTCTCCTAGTCTACTCTTTGGTTTACTAATCTACTATTTCGTCTACTAGTCCACTCTTTTGTCTACTAGTCTAGTCTTTAGTCTACTAGTCTACTCTGGTTTACTAGTCAACTCTTTGGTCTACTAGTCTACTCTTTGGTCTACTTAGCTATTTTCTTAAACTAGCATTGTACCTATTTTTGAGTTAACTTTGTGACTTGTATGTCTTAAGTCACGTTACATGTATGATGTATTTACTCCAGTGTATATTTTGTCTTCAGTCAACTTCTGTCCAAATTTTGTATAATTTATTATTTCGTGTCTACCATTTTTCCCATCTTGACAGGTTGGTTAATGGGGTTTAAAGCCTACCCACTACACTAGCGTCACAGACGTCCACCACCACGTAAACTCACAGCATATATACACAGAGAAATACACCTGTCCTGTGAGCCATCATGGTGTCTAGCCATTCTCCATAATAATAGTAATTATTATTACTACAAGTACAGGTCTAGCTGACATCAATGACATACTACTATATAGAAAGCCGCTTGTTATGCAGAGCATTTCGGGCAAATTAGGTCAATTTTGTTCCCAGGATGCGACCCACACCAGTCGACTAACACCCAGGTACCTATTTTACTGATGGGTGAACATGGACAGCAGGTGTCTTAAGGAAACACGTCCTAATGTTTCCACCCGTACCGGGGATCAACCCCAGGATCTCGGCGTGAGCTGAGTGCGCTACCAGTCCAGCTACGGGACACAATAAAAAATTCCACACCTTTTGGGTTTACTTTTGTGCCTGGTTGTGTATGAGTGATTTTACATAAGGTTAAATAGAATATAATAAAATTACTACTAATAAGACTATTCATTAATTCGTATTAATCATTCTTTCTAAAACATAAACCCTAAAACTATCAAACAATAAATACTCTCACAATAACGTGAAAATCTGCAAATTATTTAAAAGGTAAAGAAATATCACTTAAGAATTCTCCTGATAGTTCAGCGACGTCCCTGCAGGCACCTCGGTCGTTGTAGAAGTTACGATGAAACATGTCTGTGAACCAGAGTCAACCATACACCGCATGATACACAGAGAGGGACTGTATTACCACCACCCCATATAATACAGAGGGACTGTATTACAACTGCCCCACATAATACAGAGGGACTGTATCATCACCACACCACATAATACAGAGGGACTGTATCACCACCACCCCACATAATACAGAGGGACTGTATCATCACCACACCACATAATACAGAGGGACTGTATCACCACCACACCACATAATACAGAGGAACTGTATCACCAGCACACATAATACAGAGGGACTGTATCACCAGCACATCACATAATACAGAGGAACTGTATCACCAGCACACCACAATACAGAGGGACTGTATCACCAGCACACCACATAATACAGAGGGACTGTATCACCACCACACCACATAATACAGAGGGACTGTATCATCACCACACCACATAATACAGAGGGACTGTATCACCAGCACACCACATAATACAGAGGGACTGTATCACCACCACCCCACATAATACAGAGGGACTGTATCACCACCACCCCACATAATACAGAGGGACTGTATCACCACCACCCCACATAATACAGAGGGACTGTATCATCACCACACCACATAATACAGAGGGACTGTATCACCACCACACCACATAATACAGAGGAACTGTATCACCAGCACACATAATACAGAGGGACTGTATCACCAGCACATCACATAATACAGAGGAACTGTATCACCAGCACACCACAATACAGAGGGACTGTATCACCAGCACATCACATAATACAGAGGAACTTTATCACCACCATACCACATAATACAGAGGAACTGTATCACCACCACACCACATAATACAGAGGGACTGTATCACCACCATACCACATAATACAGAGGGACTGTATCACCACCATACCACATAATACAGAGGGACTGTATCACCTCCACACCACATAATACAGAGGGACTGTATCACCAGCACATCACATAATACAGAGGGACTGTATCACCACCATACCACATAATACAGAGGGACTGTATCACCAGCACACCACATAATACAGAGGGACTGTATCACCACCATACCACATAATACAGAGGGACTGTATCACCACCACACCACATAATACAGAGGGACTGTATCACCAGCACATCACATAATACAGAGGGACTGTATCACCAACACATCACATAATACAGAGGGACTGTATCACCAGCACATCACATAATACAGAGGGACTGTATCACCACCATACCACATAATACAGAGGGACTGTATCACCTCCACACCACATAATACAGAGGGACTGTATCACCTCCACACCACATAATACAGAGGGACTGTATCACCACCATACCACATAATACAGAGGGACTGTATCACCACCACACCACATAATACAGAGGGACTGTATCACCACCATACCACATAATACAGAGGGACTGTATCACCACCATACCACATAATACAGAGGGACTGTATCACAACCATACCACATAATACAGAGGGACTATCACCACCATACCACATAATACAGAGGGACTGTATCACCACCATACCACATAATACAGAGGGACTGTATCACCACCACACCACATAATACAGAGGGACTGTATCACCACCACACCACATAATACAGAGGAACTGTATCACCAACACACCACATAATACAGAGGAACTGTATCACCACCACACCACAATACAGAGGGACTGTATCACCACACCACATAATACAGAGGAACTGTATCACCAACACACCACATAATACAGAGGAACTGTATCACCAACACACCACATAATACAGAGGGACTGTATCACCAGCACATCACATAATACAGAGGAACTTTATCACCACCATACCACATAATACAGAGGGACTGTATCACCACACCACATAATACAGAGGGACTGTATCACCACCACACCACATAATACAGAGGGACTGTATCACCACACCACATAATACAGAGGGACTGTATCACCACCATACCACATAATACAGAGGGACTGTATCACCACACCAAATAATACAGAGGGACTGTATCACCACACCAAATAATACAGAGGGACTGTATCACCACCATACCACATAATACAGAGGGACTGTATCACCACCATACCACATAATACAGAGGGACTGTATCACCACACCACAATACAGAGGGACTGTATCACCACACCACATAATACAGAGGAACTGTATCACCAACACACCACATAATACAGAGGGACTGTATCACCACACCACATAATACAGAGGGACTGTATCACCACCACACCACATAATACAGAGGGACTGTATCACCACCACACCACATAATACAGAGGGACTGTATCACCACCACATCACATAATACAGAGGAACTGTATCACCACCACACCACATAATACAGAGGGACTGTATCACCAGCACACCACATAATACAGAGGAACTGTATCACCACCACACCACATAATACAGAGGGACTGTATCACCACCCCACCACATAATACAGAGGGACTGTATCACCAGCACATCACATAATACAGAGGGACTGTATCACCACCACACCACATAATACAGAGGGACTGTATCACCACCACATCACATAATACAGAGGAACTGTATCACCACCACATCACATAATACAGAGGAACTGTATCACCACCACACCACATAATACAGAGGGACTGTCTCACCAGCACACCACATAATACAGAGGGACTGTATCACCACCACACCACATAATACAGAGGGACTGTATCACCACCACACCACATAATACAGAGGGACTGTATCACCAGCACATCACATAATACAGAGGGACTGTATCACCAACACATCACATAATACAGAGGGACTGTATCACCAGCACATCACATAATACAGAGGGACTGTATCACCACCATACCACATAATACAGAGGGACTGTATCACCTCCACACCACATAATACAGAGGGACTGTATCACCACCATACCACATAATACAGAGGGACTGTTTCACCAGCACATCACATAATACAGAGGGACTGTATCACCAGCACATCACATAATACAGAGGAACTGTATCACCAGCACATCACATAATACAGAGGGACTGTATCAGCAGCACATCACATAATACAGAGGGACTGTATCACCAGCACATCACATAATACAGAGGAACTGTATCACCAGCACACCACATAATACAGAGGGACTGTATCACCACCCCACCACATAATACAGAGGGACTGTATCACCAGCACACCACATAATACAGAGGGACTGTATCACCACCCCACCACATAATACAGAGGGACTGTATCACCAGCACACCACATAATACAGAGGAACTGTATCACCACCACACCACATAATACAGAGGGACTGTATCATCACCATACCACATAATACAGAGGGACTGTATCACCACCACACCACATAATACAGAGGGACTGTATCATCACCACACCACATAATACAGAGGGACTGTATCACCACCACACCACATAATACAGAGGAACTGTATCACCACCACACCACATAATACAGAGGGACTGTATCACCACCACACCACATAATACAGAGGGACTGTATCACCACCACACCACATAATACAGAGGGACTGTATCACCACCACACCACATAATACAGAGGGACTGTATCATCACCACACCACATAATACAGAGGGACTATCACCACCACACCACATAATACAGAGGAACTGTATCACCACCACACCACATAATACAGAGGGACTATCACCACCACACCACATAATACAGAGGGACTGTATCACCACCACACCACATAATACAGAGGGACTGTATCACCACCACACCACATAATACAGAGGGACTGTATCACCACCATACCACATAATACAGAGGAACTGTATCACCACCACACCACATAATACAGAGGAACTGTATCACCACCACACCACATAATACAGAGGGACTGTATCACCAGCACATCACATAATACAGAGGGACTGTATCACCACCATACCACATAATACAGAGGGACTGTATCACCAACACACCACATAATACAGAGGGACTGTATCACCACCATACCACATAATACAGAGGGACTGTATCACCTCCACACCACATAATACAGAGGGACTGTATCACCACCATACCACATAATACAGAGGGACTGTATCACCAGCACACCACATAATACAGAGGGACTGTATCACCAGCACACCACATAATACAGAGGGACTGTATCACCAACACACCACATAATACAGAGGGACTGTATCACCACCATACCACATAATACAGAGGAACTGTATCACCAGCACACCACATAATACAGAGGGACTGTATCACCACCACACCACATAATACAGAGGGACTGTATCACCACCACACCACATAATACAGAGGGACTGTATCACCAGCACACCACATAATACAGAGGAACTGTATCACCAACACACCACATAATACAGAGGAACTGTATCACCAGCACACCACATAATACAGAGGAACTGTATCACCAACACACCACATAATACAGAGGGACTGTATCACCACCATACCACATAATACAGAGGGACTGTATCACCAGCACACCACATAATACAGAGGGACTGTATCACCAGCACACCACATAATACAGAGGGACTGTATCACCACCACACCACATAATACAGAGGGACTGTATTACCACCACACCACATAATACAGAGGGACTGTATCACCAGCACATCACATAATACAGAGGGACTGTATCACCACCACACCACATAATACAGAGGGACTGTATCACCACCACATCACATAATACAGAGGAACTGTATCACCACCACACCACATAATACAGAGGGACTGTATCACCAGCACACCACATAATACAGAGGGACTGTATCACCACCACACCACATAATACAGAGGGACTGTATCACCACCACGCCACATAATACAGAGGGACTGTATCACCAGCACATCACATAATACAGAGGGACTGTATCAGCAGCACATCACATAATACAGAGGGACTGTATCACCAGCACATCACATAATACAGAGGGACTGTATCACCACCACACCACATAATACAGAGGGACTGTATCACCACCACACCACATAATACAGAGGGACTGTATCACCACCATACCACATAATACAGAGGGACTGTATCACCACCACACCACATAATACAGAGGGACTGTATCACCAGCACATCACATAATACAGAGGGACTGTATCACCACCACACCACATAATACAGAGGGACTGTATCACCAGCACATCACATAATACATAGGGACTGTATCACCAGCACCCCACATAATACAGAGGAACTGTATCACCAGCACACCACATAATACAGAGGGACTGTATCACCACACCACATAATACAGAGGGACTGTATCACCAGCACACCACATAATACAGAGGGACTGTATCACCACCATACCACATAATACAGAGGGACTGTATCACCACCACACCACATAATACAGAGGAACTGTATCACCACCACACCACATAATACAGAGGGACTGTATCATCACCATACCACATAATACAGAGGGACTGTATCACCACCACACCACATAATACAGAGGGACTGTATCATCACCACACCACATAATACAGAGGGACTGTATCACCACCACACCACATAATACAGAGGAACTGTATCACCACCACACCACATAATACAGAGGGACTGTATCACCACCACACCACATAATACAGAGGGACTGTATCACCACCACACCACATAATACAGAGGGACTGTATCACCACCACACCACATAATACAGAGGGACTGTATCACCACCACACCACATAATACAGAGGGACTGTATCATCACCACACCACATAATACAGAGGGACTGTATCACCACCACACCACATAATACAGAGGAACTGTATCACCACCACACCACATAATACAGAGGGACTGTATCACCACCACACCACATAATACAGAGGGACTGTATCACCACCACACCACATAATACAGAGGGACTGTATCACCACCACACCACATAATACAGAGGGACTGTATCACCACCATACCACATAATACAGAGGAACTGTATCACCACCATACCACATAATACAGAGGAACTGTATCACCACCACACCACATAATACAGAGGAACTGTATCACCACCACACCACATAATACAGAGGGACTGTATCACCAGCACATCACATAATACAGAGGGACTGTATCACCACCATACCACATAATACAGAGGGACTGTATCACCAACACACCACATAATACAGAGGGACTGTATCACCAACACACCACATAATACAGAGGGACTGTATCACCACCATACCACATAATACAGAGGGACTGTATCACCTCCACACCACATAATACAGAGGGACTGTATCACCACCATACCACATAATACAGAGGGACTGTATCACCAGCACACCACATAATACAGAGGGACTGTATCACCAGCACACCACATAATACAGAGGGACTGTATCACCAACACACCACATAATACAGAGGGACTGTATCACCACCATACCACATAATACAAAGGAACTGTATCACCAGCACACCACATAATACAAAGGAACTGTATCACCAGCACACCACATAATACAAAGGAACTGTATCACCAGCACACCACATAATACAAAGGAACTGTATCACCAGCACACCACATAATACAAAGGAACTGTATCACCAGCACACCACATAATACAGAGGGACTGTATCACCAGCACACCACATAATACAGAGGGACTGTATCACCAGCACACCACATAATACAAAGGAACTGTATCACCAGCACACCACATAATACAGAGGAACTGTATCACCAGCACACCACATAATACAGAGGAACTGTATCACCAACACACCACATAATACAGAGGGACTGTATCACCACCATACCACATAATACAGAGGGACTGTATCACCAGCACACCACATAATACAGAGGAACTGTATCACCAGCACACCACATAATACAGAGGGACTGTATCACCAGCACACCACATAATACAGAGGAACTGTATCACCAGCACACCACATAATACAGAGGGACTGTATCACCACCACACCACATAATACAGAGGGACTGTATCACCAGCACACCACATAATACAGAGGGACTGTATCACCACCACACCACATAATACAGAGGGACTGTATCACCAGCACACCACATAATACAGAGGGACTGTATCACCACCACACCACATAATACAGAGGGACTGTATTATACCACACCACATAATACAGAGGGACTATCATCACCACACCACATAATACAGAGGGACTGTATCATCAGCACACCACATAACACACACAGACGGACTGCATCATCTCACAGGCAACAGAAAATATACAAGGAATGTATGACCTTAACCTCCAGACAACTGTCTTGTGGAAGGGATGTGCCAAGAACACACTTCCAAACTCTGTACATGTTGTTTATCTTGCCTGTAGCACAAGTAAACAAGCTCTACCGGGTCTGCCGCTTTAACATGTCTTTGAAGTGATCAAGGACCGAGGACCCAAATGTTTAAAGAGGGTTCTCAATTGAATGTATTAGTGCCCATTTGCTTCGTGTGGCAATAAGTGTAGCGTGGTACTGTCTGGATACAGCAGTCGTTGTCTCAGCACCCACCTGGTCATTACTTCGACATGTTCCGGACACCAGCATGACTCACACAACATACACACTCCTGAAATCTTTCCACCACAGGTTAGACTGGTGTATACTGCACCAGGGCCAATAAAGCACACTAAGAGTGCCAATAGACAGTGAACTGGAGTAGCAAGTGAACTGACACTCACCAAAGTCTGTAATTAAAACGAGAGTCGCGGGGATAGCAAAAGCTCACTGGGAGAACACGACCTTATAGACAAAGGAAAGGGAGAGAGAGAGAGAGAGAGAGAGAGAGAGAGAGAGAGAGAGAGAGAGAGAGAGAGAGAGAGAGAGAGAGGATATTTACTCTCGTCTTTCCTCTCCTTATCTGCCTGTTTCCACTTTTCCTCCTTCATGTTCCCCTCCACCTGCTCTCCCCTCTCTACCTCCCTCCCTCCCTCTCACAATAACTTGGACAATACAGGTCACCTGCAAATGGCCGGCACTAGACACAAAGGTTCACGTGATGGTGGTGATGGTGGTGGTGGTGGTGATGGTAGTGATGGTGGTGGTGGTAGTGATGGTGGTAAGGGTGGTAGTGGTAATTGTGGTGATAATAGCGGTGGTAATGGGTGTAGTGGTGGTGGCTGTGCTTTTGGTGGTGGTGGAACCGATAGTGATGATGGCAATTGTGGTAGTGGTGGTAGCGGTGGTAGCGGTGGTGGTGGTGGTGATTGTGATGGTAGTGGTGCTGGTGGTGGTGCTGGTGGTGGTGCTGGTGATGTTGGTGCTGGTGGTGGTGCTGGTGATGTTGGTGCTGGTGGTGGTGCTGGTGGTGCTGGTGATGTTGGTGCTGGTGGTGGTGATGGTACTGGTGGTGGTGATGGTACTGGTGGTGGTGGTACTGGTGGTGGTGATGGTACTGGTGGTGATGGTACTGGTGGTGATGGTACTGGTGGTGGTGATGGTACTGGTGGTGGTGGTGATGGTACTGGTGGTGGTGGTGGTGATGGTACTGGTGGTGGTGGTGGTGATGGTACTGGTGATGGTGGTGGTGGTGATGGTACTGGTGGTGGTGGTAGTGATGGTGATGGTACTGGTGGTAGTGATGGTGGTAGTGATGGTGATTGTGGTGGTGATTGTGGCGCTGGTGATGGTGCTGGTGGTGGTGGTGATGGTACTGGTGGTGGTGGTGGTGATGGTACTGGTGGTGGTGGTAGTGATGGTGATGGTACTGGTGGTGGTGGTAGTGATGGTGATGGTACTGGTGGTGGTGGTAGTGATGGTGGTAGTGATGGTGATTGTGGTGGTGATTGTGGCGCTGGTGATGGTGCTGGTGGTGATGGTGCTGGTGGGGATGGCACTGGTGGTGCGGGTGGTGATGGTGGTGGTACTGGTGGTGGTTCTGGTGATGGTGCTACTGGTGGTGCTGGTGGTGGTACTGGTGGTGGTTCTGGTGATGGTGCTACTGGTGGTGCTGGTGGTGATGGTGCAGGTGATGGTGCTGGTGCTACTGGTGGTGCTGGTGGTGATGGTGCAGGTGATGGTGGTGGTGCTGGTAATGGTGCTGCTGGTAGTGATAGTGCTGCTTGTGGTGATGGTGCAGGTGGTGGTGGTGGTGTTGGTGATGGTGGTGCTGATGATGGTGGTGATGGTACTGGTGGTGGTGGTGCTGGTGATGGTAGTGCTGGTGGTGGTGGTGGTGGCGGTGCTGGTGATGGTAGCGATGGTACTGGTGGTGGTGGCGGTGCTGGTGATGGTAGCGATGGTACTGGTGGTGGTGGCGGTGCTGGTGATGGTAGCGATGGTACTGGTGGTGGTGGCGGTGCTGGTGATGGTAGCGATGGTACTGGTGGTGGTGGCGGTGCTGGTGATGGTAGCGATGGTACTGGTGGTGGTGGCGGTGCTGGTGATGGTAGTGCTGGTGATGGTAGTGATGGTACTGGTGGTGGTGGTGTTGGTGATGGTGGTAGTGCTGGTGGTGATGGTACTGGTGATGGTACTGGTGGTGGTGGTGTTGGTGATGGTGGTGCTGGTGGTGATGGTACTGGTGATGGTGGTGTTGGTGGTGGCGGTGCTGGTGATGGTAGTGATGGTACTGGTGGTGTTGGTGATGGTGGTGCTGGTGATGGTAGTGATGGTGGTGCTGGTAGTGGTGATGGTAGTGCTGGTGGTGATGGTACTGGTGGTGATGGTACTGGTGGTGGTGGTGGTGGTGTTGGTGGTGCTGGTGATGGTGGTGCTGGTGGTGATGGTGGTGCTGGTGATGGTGGTGCTGGTGGTGATGGTGGTGCTGGTGATGGTGGTGCTGGTGATGGTAGTGCTGGTGATGGTACTGGTGGTGATGGTGGTGTTGGTGGTGGCGGTGCTGGTGATGGTAGTGGTGATGGTGGTGATGGTACTGGTGGTGATGGTAGTGCTGGTGGTGATGGTACTGGTGGTGATGGTAGTGCTGGTGGTGATGGTACTGGTGGTGATGGTAGTGCTGGTGGTGATGGTAGTGCTGGTGGTGATGGTACTGGTGGTGATGGTACTGGTGGTGATGGTAGTGCTGGTGGTGATGGTACTGGTGGTGATGGTAGTGCTGGTGGTGATGGTACTGGTGGTGATGGTAGTGCTGGTGGTGATGGTACTGGTGGTGATGGTAGTGCTGGTGATGGTACTGGTGGTGGTGATGGTCCTGGTGGTGATGGTACTGGTGGTGATGGTAGTGCTGGTGGTGATGGTACTGGTGGTGATGGTAGTGCTGGTGGTGATGGTACTGGTGGTGATGGTAGTGCTGGTGGTGATGGTACTGGTGGTGATGGTAGTGCTGGTGGTGATGGTACTGGTGGTGATGGTACTGGTGGTGATGGTAGTGCTGGTGGTGATGGTACTGGTGGTGATGGTACTGGTGGTGATGGTAGTGCTGGTGGTGATGGTACTGGTGGTGATGGTAGTGCTGGTGGTGATGGTACTGGTGGTGATGGTAGTGCTGGTGGTGATGGTACTGGTGGTGATGGTAGTGCTGGTGGTGATGGTACTGGTGGTGATGGTAGTGCTGGTGGTGATGGTAGTGCTGGTGGTGATGGTACTGGTGGTGGTGGTGTTGGTGGTGCTGGTGATGGTGGTGCTGGTGGTTATGGTGGTGCTGGTGATGGTGGTGCTGGTGGTGATGGTGGTGCTGGTGATGGTGGTGCTGGTGATGGTAGTGATGGTGGTGATGGTAGTGGTGATGGTAGTGCTGGTGGTGATGGTACTGGTGGTGCTGGTGATGGTAGTGCTGGTGATGGTACTGGTGGTGATGGTGGTGTTGGTGGTGGCGGTGCTGGTGATGGTAGTGGTGTTGGTGGTGATGGTCCTGGTGGTGATGGTTGTGCTGGTGGTGATGGTACTGGTGGTGATGGTAGTGCTGGTGGTGATGGTACTGGTGGTGATGGTAGTGCTGGTGGTGATGGTACTGGTGGTGATGGTACTGGTGGTGATGGTAGTGCTGGTGGTGATGGTAGTGCTGGTGGTGATGGTAGTGCTGGTGGTGATGGTAGTGCTGGTGGTGATGGTACTGGTGGTGATGGTAGTGCTGGTGGTGATGGTACTGGTGGTGATGGTACTGGTGGTGATGGTAGTGCTGGTGGTGATGGTACTGGTGGTGATGGTAGTGCTGGTGGTGATGGTAGTGCTGGTGGTGATGGTACTGGTGGTGATGGTAGTGCTGGTGGTGATGGTAGTGCTGGTGGTGATGGTACTGGTGGTGATGGTAGTGCTGGTGGTGATGGTACTGGTGGTGATGGTAGTGCTGGTGGTGATGGTACTGGTGGTGATGGTAGTGCTGGTGGTGATGGTACTGGTGGTGATGGTAGTGCTGGTGGTGATGGTAGTGCTGGTGGTGATGGTACTGGTGGTGATGGTACTGGTGGTGATGGTAGTGCTGGTGGTGATGGTACTGGTGGTGATGGTAGTGCTGGTGGTGATGGTACTGGTGGTGATGGTAGTGCTGGTGGTGATGGTACTGGTGGTGATGGTACTAGTGATGGTACTGGTGGTGATGGTACTAGTGATGGTACTGGTGGTGATGGTACTAGTGATGGTACTAGTGGTGATGGTACTGGTGGTGATGGTACTGGTGGTGATGGTACTGGTGGTGATGGTACTGGTGGTGATGGTACTGGTGGTGATGGTACTGGTGGTGATGGTACTGGTGGTGATGGTACTGGTGGTGATGGTACTAGTGATGATGGTACTAGTGGTGATGGTACTGATGGTGATGGTACTGGTGGTGATGGTAGTGCTGGTGATGGTACTGGTGGTGATGGTAGTGCTGGTGATGGTACTGGTGGTGATGGTAGTGCTGGTGGTGATGGTACTGGTGGTGATGGTAGTGCTGGTGGTGATGGTACTGGTGGTGATGGTAGTGCTGGTGATGGTACTGGTGGTGATTGTAGTGCTGGTGGTGATGGTAGTGCTGGTGGTGATGGTAGTGCTGGTGGTGATGGTACTGGTGGTGATGGTAGTGCTGGTGATGGTACTGGTGGTGATGGTAGTGCTGGTGGTGATGGTAGTGCTGGTGGTGATGGTACTGGTGGTGATGGTAGTGCTGGTGGTGATGGTACTGGTGGTGATGGTAGTGCTGGTGGTGATGGTACTGGTGGTGATGGTACTGGTGACTTACGTACAGGGCCACTACTTAAGACTGTTTAGCACTTTCTTGCAACAAATAAACAGGATTGAATATCCTGTTCTAGACGAAATCATTCAACTGTTCAGTAGTAAACAATCACAATGTTTCTTTCCGTTTTTTTTTATTAAGTTTCTTAATAAACCATAGAAGGGTTTTATATTAACTTTAAAAAGGTCGCACCATAAAACAGAGTACTCATGAAATTTACACTTAAGTTCACTTAAAAGATAATACACAGTATTATCTTGATTATAGTACTGAACGGCTCTAGTATCATAACACCTTCTCTTCACATAATAACACTTTACTTAACTCAATCTAAATGAGACAGAAGACGTAACACTTCAATAATAATTCACTCTTATTCAATTTTCATAATATACTAAGTGAGGTTAGGAATATTTTACACTTAAAGGAATTTTGAGGCGAGTCTGTCTCCCATGACTTTTTCACCGTCCTCTTTGAACCAATACTGCTTAAATTCACTCCTAGCAGAGCTAGGGACAATCACCAGCGTCTCCAAAACAGCAACACACACTTCGTCCGAGACGTTTCTGTCAGATACCGTCCGAGGTACTGGAGGGTCACTAGGGAACCTCATGTGGGACCAGAAGTTTAAATCCAGGAATCAGGGAGCTTCCCTCACGAGAGGTGAGGAAGGTAAGAACTGAACTCTGTGAGGCTTTACCAGCCCACTTTGTCTCGGTCGGAGCAGGGGTCGAGCAGCTCAAAACACCTACTGGTGCTTGGCCAGGTCACCAGCAGTTGACACTAATTAAATGACCTACCTAAATACAAAGCTAAGTAATACGACCAGATAATATTATAAAGTCGAGTAAATCCATTTTAGCTACTAATGGAATTACTCCTGAATATAATATTAAGTGAAATAGCAAAAATAACATGTAATAGTATACCATTGTGATAATAAGAAAATGAACAAAATGAACAAAAGGGTGTAACAGTGATGGTGATGCTGGTGATGGTAGTGCTGGTGATGGTAGTGATGGTGGTGGTGGTGTTGGTGATGGTAGTGTTGGTGATGGTAGTGATGGTACTGGTGGTGGTGGTGTTGGTGATGGTAGTGCTGGTGATGGTAGTGATGGTACTGGTGGTGGTGGTGTTGGTGATGGTGGTGCTGATGATGGTGATGGTACTGGTGGTGGTGGTGCTGGTGATGGTAGTGCTGGTGATGGTAGTGATGGTACTGGTGGTGGTGGTGTTGGTGATGGTAGTGCTGGTGATGGTAGTGATGGTACTGGTGGTGGTGGTGTTGGTGATGGTGGTGCTGATGATGGTGATGGTACTGGTGGTGGTGGTGCTGGTGATGGTAGTGCTGGTGATGGTAGTGATGGTACTGGTGGTGGTGGTGTTGGTGCTGGTGATGGTAGTGATGGTGCTGGTGGTGGTGGTGCTGGTGATGGTGGTGCTGGTGATGGTGATGGTGGTGCTGGTGATGGTAGTGATGGTACTGGTGGTGGTGGTGTTGGTGGTGATTGGTGTACTGGTGGTGGTGGTGCTGATGAGTGATGGTGATGGTGATGGTGGTGCTGGTGATGGTAGTGATGGTACTGGTGGTGGTGGTGTTGGTGATGGTGGTGCTGGTGATGGTAGTGATGGTACTGGTGGTGGTGGTGATGGTAGTGATGGTACTGGTGGTGGTGGTGTTGGTGATGGTGGTGCTGGTGATGGTAGTGATGGTACTGGTGGTGGTGGTGCTGGTGATGGTAGTGATGGTACTGGTGGTGGTTGTCATGGTTACTTACTCTAATCAACTAACATCACCATTAACACTAACAACGGAAGTCAAAACACCTCGAACATTCTAACAGAAGTCAAGACTCGCGCTTCCTGCTCCACCAGACAGGAAGAACAAGAAGAAAAACAGTTTTCCCGTCATCATCATTAAAAGGAAAAAATGGCTATAACAGCACTTTAAAAAATCCCTATTTAAACCTCAAATTTGTACCGAAGATATTTACAGTTTCTTTATCTGAGAGAGAGAGAGAGAGAGAGAGACTCTGTGGCATGCAAAGAGTACGTAACCTTTATTCGGCGCATGGACACACCCTCATTTACAGGCTATCTCCCCCAACCAGCGAACCAGGTTGCTAAGAGTTGATGATGGGGCCCCATCGTTCAACTAGTGACCAGGTTCTAGCCAATAAGAAGGTGGGATTGGCAATCGCAGAGGTTATGTGGATACCGCTCTCCTGTCTGCCCTTGTCATTCCCATTCTAGAGCTGGTTGAAGCACGGTCTGCTATCTTGTGGCTTCTATTTCTGCCTTGCTTACCGTGGAGTGCACTATATTTATCACTGTACATAGTGTACATATTGCTGTTCTAAATTGGTGAAGGATAATATAAGTCTAAACTTTTTCTACTGTGTTTATTTGCTCCCATTACACCTGGGATAACAGGCCATTTGAAATCCTAGGTTGTAATAGACTCATTGGCTGTACCTTTGAGAGAAACATCTCTCAAGTGTAGGAACATTGAGTGGTCGTCTGAGTGACCTGTGACACCTACAACTTGTTCTAACAACAAATATTACAAAAGTTAACTTAGGTGACCACATGAGAAGCTACGTACCTCTGACCTCCCAGTCTATGTTGATCAATATTTATCAGTCTACCACTGTACGTGATCTCTACTGTGTCCTACAACACTTGTTAACTTGTAGAATGACCTGATGTCCTACAACACTTGTTAACTTGTAGAATGACCTGATGTCCTACAACACTTGTTAACTTGTAGAATGACCTGATGTCCTACAACACTTGTTAACTTGTAGAATGACCTGATGTCCTACAACACTTGTTAACTTGTAGAATGACCTGATGTCCTACAAAACTTCTTGCCTTATTTTAACTAATTGGATGGACTATAAAATTCTACAGATGTCAACATATATATAAATATATATATATATATATATATATATATATATATATATATATATATATATATATATATATATATATATATATATATATATATATATATATATTATATGTATATTTATATATATGTTGTTGACATCTGTAGAATTTTATAGTCCATCCAATTAGTTAAAATAAGGCTTTGTAGGACATCAGGTCATTCTACAAGTTAAGAAGCGTTGTAGGACATCAAGTCATTCTAGATGTTTTAATTATTAAGGGTAATAATGAATTCAAATTTAAAATTTACAGAAAACCTACAAATAACTGTTCCTATGTCCACTATTATTCCTCGCATCAAGATAGTCAAACTGTCTGTTTTCTCATCAATGTTTTTGAGAGCTTTACGAATTTGTAGTCCTGAGTTCATAGATGAGGAAATATCCAAAATTTATGAAATAGGTAATGATTTAAAATACCCAAGAAATGTAATTGATAAATCTTTTAAAGTTGCTAGGAACACTTTTTATAATCCAGAAAAGGGCAACCATATATATATATATATATATATATATATATATATATATATATATATATATATATATATATATATATATATATATATATATACATATGCGCGTACACACACACACTTACGATAAAGCTTATGAAGTAGGGAGAATGAACCAAGTAGCGACCAGCGAAGAGGCGAGGCCAGGCGCTGTGAGTCGACCCCTGCAACCACAAATAGGTGAGTACACTCACACACACACAACACGACACGGGGCCGGAGAGGTGCTGTATAATTTAAGGGATACTCTGTACTTGTGTGTGTGTGTGTCCAAGCTATCTCCATCAGGAATACGTGTGGTGTAGTCATGACACCAGCCTCACAGCTTCCCTACCTCACAATAACACCACAACAATACGTGTAGCCACAGCACCACTCACCCTCACAGCTTCCCTACCTCACAATAACCCCACAACAATACGTGTTGCCACAGCACCACTCACCCTCACAGCTTCCCTACCTCACAATAACCCCACAACAATACGTGTTGCCACAGCACCACTCACCCTCACAGCTTCCCTACCTCACAATAACACCACAACAATACGTGTTGCCACAGCACCACTCACCCTCACAGCTTCCCTACCTCACAATAACACTACTAGTACACTCATTATATTAATATGGAATGATAAACGTGTAGGTGACTGAGTGAGGAGAGTGTTGGAGACTCGGTCCTCCGTACATTGACCTTACTCCTACAGTGACACTATAGGTTATACTCGTGCTTATTAAGTACTCATGGCAGACAGTGTGCTATACAGATATTCTACCATCATGAAGGTAAGTAGTATATTCATTAGCTCAAAGACGCATTTTTTTGGTCAAAAAATACTGTCAGTTAAGAAATGTTAGAATTTGGTTTGAGTTTTAATGATGAAGTGAGTGTAACACGAGGTATGGAAGTGTGTTAGAGCACCTGGCCTTGTAGACCGACCATGTTCATGTGCTTCTGTATTATAGGCTGCGTCTTGATATACTTATGCATTAGTATAGCTTTGTATACCTGGAGAGGGCTTCGGGGGTCAACGCTCCCGCGGCCCGGTCTGAGACCAGGCCTCGTGGTGGATCAGGGTCTGATCAACCGGGCTGTTACTGCTGGCCGCATGCAAACTGACGTACGAACCACAGCCTGGCTGGTCAGGTACTGACTTTAGGTGCCTGTCCAGTGCCTTCTTATAGACAGTCAGGGGTCTATTGGTAATCCCCCTTATGTATGCTGGGAGGCAGTTGAACAGTCTTGGGCCCCGGACACTTACTGTGTTGTCTCTCAAGTGTACTCGTGGCGCCCCTGGTTAATTGGGAAAATTTTGCATCTCCTGCCGAGTCTTTTGCTTTCATAGGGAGTGATTTTCGTGTGCAAGTTTGATACTAATCCCTCTAGGATTTTCCAAATGTATATTATCATGTATCTTTCTCGCTTGCATTCCAGGGAATACAAATCAAGAGACTTCAACTGTTCCCAGTAATTTAGGTGCCTTATCGTACTTATGTGTGCCGAGAAAATTCTTTGTACACTCTCCAGGTCAGCAATGTCGCCAGCCTTGAAGGGAGCAGTTAGCGTACAGCAATATTCCAGCCTAGAGAGAACACGTGATTTGAAGAGAATTATCATTGGCTTGGCGTCCCTAGTTTTGAAGGTTCTTATTACTCATCCTATCATTTTTCTAGCAGTTGCTGTAGATACGTTGTTGTGATCTTTGAAGGTGAGATCCTCTGACATTATCACTCTCAAGTCCTTCACATTACTTTCTCGCTCTTTGTATAGTTAGAATTTGCTGTATACCCTGATACAGTTTTAATTTCCTCAAGTTTTCCACATTTGAGTAGATGATATTTCTCTTCATTGAACTTAATATTGTTTCGAGTGGCTCATTTGAAGATTTGGTTGATGTCCGCTTGGAGTCTTGCAGTGTCTTCTATGGGGACACTGCCATGGCAGTTCGGGTGTCATCTGCAAAGGAAGACACAGAGCTATGGCTCACATCTCTGTCTATGTCAGATATGAGGATGAGGAATAGGATAGGAGTGAGTACTGTGCCTTGTGGAACAGAACTTTCCACCGTAGCTGCCTCGTACTTTACTCTGTTTACTATTACTCTTTGTGTTCTATTTGTTAGAAAGATATAGATCCATCAACCAGCTTTTCCTCTTATTCCTTCATCACGCATTTTGTGCGCTATTACACCGTGCTCGCATTTGCAGAAGGCTTTCGCAAAGTCTGTTTATACTACATCTGCATTTTGTTTATCTTCTATAGCATCCATGATCTTGTCGTAGTGGTCCAGTAGCTGGGACAGGCAGGAGCGACCTGCTCTAAACCCGTGTTGCCCTACTGATGGGTATCTAGGTGGTTGGCGATCTTGCTTCTTAAAACCCTTTTAAAGATTTTTGTATGGGATATGAGTGCTATCGGTCTGTAGTTCTTTGCAATTGCTTTACTGCCACATTTGTAGAGTGGGGCTATGTCTGTTGTTTTTAGTGAGTGTGGGATGACCCCTGTGTCCATGCTCCCTCTCCATAGAATGCTGAAGGCGCGTGACAAGGGCTTCTTGCAGTTCTTGAAGAACACAGAGTTCCATGAGTCTGGGCCTGGGACAGAGTGCGTGGCCATGGCATTTATTGCCTTTTCAAAGTCTTGTGATGTCAGGATAATATCAGAGATTTTTGAGATGATCAGATTTTGGATCTTGTTCACAAAGAATTCATTTAGATGGTCAACCCTTAGTCTGGGTTAGTCTGGGCAGCGGCTCGCTGAACACTGACTCGTATTGAGACTTCAGTATCTCACTCATTTCTTTGCTGTCATCTGTATATGCCCCATCCCGCCTAAGCAGCGGCGCAATACTGGATGTTGTTTTTCCCTTAGATCTGACATAAGACAAGAAGCATTTTGTCGTTCAGTTTCCTTTAAGGCTTTTAGTCCTTCCTGAGATTCTTGTTTCCTGTAAGAGTGATATACTTGGGTGTTAATATAACCTCGTACAGCGAGTATGTTGATATATTTGTTCAGTTCGTATTTCCATTCCTTATAGGAATATTATAAATATATTCACGGGAAGAGCTAAATTCGTATGGCTCATACAACACTTGGGTAATGGGAACCAGTCAGATTTGACCCAAGAGGAAAGGATAGCTCAAATACATTGGATCAAAAGCTTGTCACCAGCAGCAACAAGGCACCTTCCCCTTGAAGGCGTCTGGTCCAGGAGTAAGAATAAAGAGGATGGTCACTGTGGCTGCAGTGTGACATGAGACGATGACTGGTGGCAGCGACCACCCTGGCCAGCCCTCCCTGGCCAGCCCTCCCTGGCCAGCCCTCCCTGGACAGCCCACCCTGGCCAACCCACCCTGGACAGCCCTCCCTCGCCAGCCCACCCTGACCAGCCCGCCCTAGCCAGCCCACCCTGGTCAGCCCTCCATGGCCAGCCCACCCTCGCCAGCCCTCCCTGGCCAGCCCTCCCTGGCCAGCCCTCCCTGGCCAGCCCTCGCTGGCCAACCCTCCCTGGTCAGCCCACCCAGGCCAGCCCTCCCTGGCCAGCCCTCCCTGGTCAGCATTCCCTGGCCAGCCCACCCTGGCCAGCCCACCCTGGACAGCCCACCCTGGTCAGCCCACCCTGGCCAGCCATCCCTGGCCAGCCCTCCCTGGCCAGCCCACCCTCCCCGGCAGACACCAGCCTGGTCAGCCTACCCTGGCAGACACCAGCCTGGTCAGCGCACCCTGGCAGACACCAGCCTGGTCAGCCCACCCTGGCAGACACCAGCCTGATCAGCCTACCCTGGCAGACACCAGCCTGGTCAGCCCACCCTGGCAGACACCAGCCTGGTCAGCCCACCCTGGCAGACACCAGCCTGGTCAGCCTACCCTGGCAGACACCAGCCTGGTCAGCCCACCCTGGCAGACACCAGCCTGGTCAGCCTACCCTGGCAGACACCAGCCTGGTCAGCCCACCCTGGGAGACACCAGCCTGGTCAGCCCGCCCTGGCAGACACCAGCCTGGTCAGCCCGCCCTGGCAGACACCAGCCTGGTCAGCCCACCCTGGCAGACACCAGCCTGGTCAGCCCACCCTGGCAGACACCAGCCTGGTCAGCCCACCCTGGCAGACACCAGCCTGATCAGCCTACCCTGGCAGACACCAGCCTGGTCAGCCCACCCTGGCAGACACCAGCCTGGTCAGCTCACCCTGGCAGACACCAGCCTGGTCAGCCGACCCTGGCAGACACCAGCCTGGTCAGCCCACCCTGGCAGACACCAGCCTGGTCAGCCTACCCTGGCAGACACCAGCCTGGTCAGCCCACCCTGGCAGACACCAGCCTGGTCAGCCCACCCTGGCAGACACCAGCCTGGTCAGCCCACCCTGGCAGACACCAGCCTGGTCAGCCTACCCTGGCAGACACCAGCCTGGTCAGCCTACCCTGGCAGACACCAGCCTGGTCAGCCCACCCTGGTAGACACCAGCCTGGTCAGCCCGCCCTGGCAGACACCAGCCTGATCAGCCCGCCCTGGCAGACACCAGCCTGATCAGCCCGCCCTGGCAGACACCAGCCTGGTCAGCACACCCTGGCAGACACCAGCCTGGTCAGCCCGCCCTGGCAGACACCAGCCTGGTCAGCCCGCCCTGGCAGACACCAGCCTGGTCAGCCCGCCCTGGCAGACACCAGCCTGGTCAGCCCGCCCTGGCAGACACCAGCCTGGTCAGCCCGCCCTGGCAGACACCAGCCTGGTCAGCCCGCCCTGGCAGACACCAGCCTGGTCAGCCCGCCCTGGCAGACACCAGCCTGGTCAGCCTACCCTGGCAGACACCAGCCTGGTCAGCCCGCCCTGGCAGACACTAGCCTGGTCAGCCCGCCCTGGCAGACACCAGCCTGGTCAGCCTACCCTGGCAGACACCAGCCTGGTCAGCCCGCCCTGGCAGACACCAGCCTGGTCAGCCTACCCTGGCAGACACCAGCCTGGTCAGCCTACCCTGGCAGACACCAGCCTGGTCAGCCTACCCTGGCAGACACCAGCCTGGTCAGCCTACTCTGGCAGACACCAGCATGGTCAGCCCACCCTGGCAGACACCAGCCTGGTCAGCCCACCCTGGCAGACACCAGCCTGGTCAGCCCACCCTGGCAGACACCAGCCTGGTCAGCCCACCCTGGCAGACACCAGCCTGGTCAGCCCGCCCTGGCAGACACTAGCCTGGTCAGCCCGCCCTGGCAGACACCAGCCTGGTCAGCCTACCCTGGCAGACACCAGCCTGGTCAGCCTACCCTGGCAGACACCAGCCTGGTCAGCCTACCCTGGCAGACACCAGCCTGGTCAGCCTACCCTGGCAGACACCAGCATGGTCAGCCCACCCTGGCAGACACCAGCCTGGTCAGCCCACCCTGGCAGACACCAGCCTGGTCAGCCCACCCTGGCAGACACCAGCCTGGTCAGCCCACCCTGGCAGACACCAGCCTGGTCAGCCTACCCTGGCAGACACCAGCCTGGTCAGCCTAAGCTGGCAGACACCAGCCTGGTCAGCCCACCCTGGCAGACACCAGCCTGGTCAGCCCGCCCTGGCAGACACCAGCCTGGTCAGCCGACCCTGGCAGACACCAGCCTGGTCAGCCCGCCCTGGCAGACACCAGCCTAGTCAGCCCACCCTGGCAGACACCAGCCTGGTCAGCCCACCCTGGCAGACACCAGCCTGGTCAGCCCGCCCTGGCAGACACCAGCCTGGTCAGCCCGCCCTGGCAGACACCAGCCTGGTCAGCCCACCCTGGCAGACACCAGCCTGGTCAGCCCACCCTGGCAGACACCAGCCTGGTCAGCCCACCCTGGCAGACACCAGCCTGGTCAGCCCACCCTGGCAGACACCAGCCTGGTCAGCCCGCCCTGGCAGACACCAGCCTGGTCAGCCCGCCCTGGCAGACACCAGCCTTGTCAGCCTACCCTGGCAGACACCAGCCTGATCAGCCCACCCTGGCAGACACCAGCCTGGTCAGCCCACCCTGGCAGACACCAGCCTGGTCAGCCCGCCCTGGCAGATACCAGCCTGGTCAGCCCGCCCTGGCAGACACCAGCCTGGTCAGCCCACCCTGGCAGACACCAGCCTGGTCAGCCCGCCCTGGCAGACACCAGCCTGGTCAGCCCACCCTGGCAGACACCAGCCTGGTCAGCCCACCCTGGCAGACACCAGCCTGGTCAGCCCACCCTGGCAGACACCAGCCTGGTCAGCCTACCCTGGCAGACACCAGCCTGGTCAGCCCACCCTGGCAGACACCAGCCTGGTCAGCCCACCCTGGCAGACACCAGCCTGGTCAGCCCACCCTGGCAGACACCAGCCTGGTCAGCCTACCCTGGCAGACACCAGCCTGGTCAGCCCACCCTGGCAGACACCAGCCTGGTCAGCCCACCCTGGCAGACACCAGCCTGGTCAGCCCACCCTGGCAGACACCAGCCTGGTCAGCCCACCCTGGCAGACACCAGCCTGGTCAGCCCACCCTGGCAGACACCAGCCTGGTCAGCCTACCCTGGCAGACACCAGCCTGGTCAGCCTACCCTGGCAGACACCAGCCTGGTCAGCCCACCCTGGCAGACACCAGCCTGGTCAGCCCGCCCTGGCAGACACCAGCCTGGTCAGCCCACCCTGGCAGACACCAGCCTGGTCAGCCTACCCTGGCAGACACCAGCCTGGTCAGCCCACCCTGGCAGACACCAGCCTGGTCAGCCTACCCTGGCAGACACCAGCCTGGTCAGCCCACCCTGGCAGACACCAGCCTGGTCAGCCCGCCCTGGCAGACACCAGCCTGGTCAGCCCGCCCTGGCAGACACCAGCCTGGTCAGCCCGCCCTGGCAGACACCAGCCTGGTCAGCCCGCCCTGGCAGACACCAGCCTGGTCAGCCCACCCTGGCAGACACCAGCCTGGTCAGCCCGCCCTGGCAGACACCAGCCTGGTCAGCCCACCCTGGCAGACACCAGCCTGGTCAGCCTACCCTGGCAGACACCAGCCTGGTCAGCCGACCCTGGCAGACACCAGCCTGGTCAGCCTACCCTGGCAGACACCAGCCTGATCAGCCCGCCCTGGCAGACACCAGCCTGGTCAGCCCTCCCTGGCAGACACCAGCCTGGTCAGCCCGCACTGGGAGACACCAGCCTGGTCAGCCCACCCTGGCAGACACCAGCCTGGTCAGCCCTCCCTGGCAGACACCAGCCTGGTCAGCCCACCCTGGCAGACACCAGCCTGGTCAGCCCACCCTGGCAGACACCAGCCTGGTCAGCCCACCCTGGCAGACACCAGCCTTGATGCTAAATTCGGTTCCAAAATTACAATATATATATATATATATATATATATATATATATATATATATATATATATATATATATATATATATATATATATATATATATAATATATTGGTAAGGTACAGTATTTCAGGGTAGTCATGTACATGGGTAGTCATGTACATAGGTAGTCATGTACACGGGTAGTCATATACATGGGTAGTCATGTAGATTTGTAGTCATATACATGGGTAGTCATATACATGGGTAGTCATATACACGGGTAGTCATATACATGGGTAGTCATGTAGATTTGTAGTCATATACATGGGTAGTCATGTAGATGGGTAGTCATATACATGGGTAGTCATATACATGGGTAGTCATATACATGGGTAGTCATATACACGGGTAGTCATATACATGGGTAGTCATGTAGATTTGTAGTCATATACATGGGTAGTCATGTAGATGGGTAGTCATATACATGGGTAGTCATATACATGGGTAGTCATATACATGGGTAGTCATATACACGGGTAGTCATATACATGGGTAGTCATGTAGATTTGTAGTCATATACATGGGTAGTCATATACATGGGTAGTCATATACATGGGTAGTCATATACATGGGTAGTCATATACATGGGTAGTCATGTACATGGGTAGTCATATACGTGGGTAGTCATGTAAATGGGCAGTCATATACGTGGGTAGTCATGTAGATGGGTAGTCATATACGTGGGTAGTCATATACATGGGTAGTCATATACGTGGGTAGTCATGTAGATGGGTAGCCATATACGTGGGTAGTCTTATACATGGGTAGTCATATACATGGGTAGTCATATACGTGGGTAGTCATGTAGATGGGTAGTCATATTCATGGGTAGTCATATACATGGGATGTCATATACGTGGGTAGCCATGTAGATGGGTAGTCATATACGTGGGTAGTCATATACATGGGTAGTCATATACATGGGTAGTCATATACGTGGGTAGTCATGTAGATGTGTAGTCATATACATGGGTAGTCATATAGATGGGTAGTCATATACACGGGTAGTCATATACATGGGTAGTTATATACATGGGTAGTCATATACGCGGGTAGTCATGTAGATGGGTAGTCATATACGTGGGTAGTCATGTACATGGGTAGTCATGTACATGGGTAGTCATGTACATGGGTAGTCATATACATGGGTAGTCATGTAGATGGGTAGTCATATACATGGGTAGTCATATACATGGGTAGTCATATACATGGGTAGTCATATACATGGGTAGTCATATACATGGGTAGTCATATACATAGGTAGTCATATACGTGGGTAGTCATGTACATGGGTAGTCATATACATGGGTAGTCATGTACATGGGTAGTCATGTACATGGGTAGTCATATACATGGGTAGTCATGTAGATGGGTAGTCATATACATGGGTAGTTATATACATGGGTAGTCATATACACGGGTAGTCATATACATGGGTAGTCATGTAGATTTGTAGTCATATACATGGGTAGTCATATACATGGGTAGTCATATACATGGGTAGTCATATACATGGGTAGTCATGTACATGGGTAGTCATGTACATGGGTAGTCATGTACATGGGTAGTCATATACATGGGTAGTCATATACATGGGTAGTCATATACATAGGTAGTCATATACATGGGTAGTCATGTACATGGGTAGTCATATACATGGGTAGTCATGTACATGGGTAGTCATGTACATGGGTAGTCATATACATGGGTAGTCATGTAGATGGGTAGTCATATGCATGGGTAGTCATATACATGGGTAGTCATATACACGGGTAGTCATATACATGGGTAGTCATGTAGATTTGTAGTCATATACATGGGTAGTCATATACATGGGTAGTCATATACATGGGTATTCATGTACATGGGTAGTCATATACGTGGGTAGTCATGTAAATGGGCAGTCATATACGTGGGTAGTCATGTAGATGGGTAGCCATATACGTGGGTAGTCATATACATGTGTAGTCATATACGTGGGTAGTCATGTAGATGGGTAGTCATATACGTGGGTAGTCATATACATGGGTAGTCATATACATGGGTAGTCATATACGTGGGTCGTCATGTAGGTGGGTAGTCATATTCATGGGTAGTCATATACATGGGATGTCATATACGTGGGCAGCCATGTAGATGGGTAGTCATAATCGTGGGTAGTCATATACATGGGTAGTCATATACATGGGTAGTCATATACGTGGGTAGTCATGTAGATGTGTAGTCATATACATGGGTAGTCATATACATGGGTAGTCATATACACGGGTAGTCATATACATGGGTAGTTATATACATGGGTAGTCATATACGCGGGTAGTCATGTAGATGGGTAGTCATATACGTGGGTAGTCATCTACATGGGTAGTCATATACATGGGTAGTCATATGCACGGGTAGTCATGTAGATGGGTAGTCATATACGTTCGTAGTCATGTAGATGGGTAGTCATGTACGTGGGTAGTCATGTACATGGGTAGTCATATACATGGGTAGTCATATACACTGGTAGTTGTGTAGATGGGTAGTCATATACGTGGGTAGTCATGTAGATGGGTAGTCATATACGTGGGTAGTCATGTACATGGGTAGTCATATACATGGGTAGTCATATACACCGGTAGTCATGTAGATGGGTAGTCATATACGTGGGTAGTCATGTAGATGGTAGTCATATACGTGGGTAGTCATGTACATGGGTAGTCATATACACGGGTAGTCATGTAGATGGGTAGTCATATACACGGGTAGTCATGTAGATGGGTAGTCATATACACGGGTAGTCATGTAGATGGGTAGTCATGTACATGGGTAGTCATGTAGATGGGTAGTCATATACACGGGTAGTCATGTAGATGCGTAGTCATATACACGGGTAGTCATGTAGATGGGTAGTCATATACGTGGGTAGTCATATAGATGGGTAGTCATATACGTGGGTAGTCATGTAGATGGGTAGTCATGTAGATGGGTAGTCATATACGTGGGTAATGTAGATGGGTAGTCATGTATATGGGTAGTCATATACGTGGGTAGTCATGTAGATGGGTAGTCATATACACGGGTAGTCATGTAGATGGGTAGTCATATACACGGGTAGTCATGTAGATGGGTAGTCATATACACGGGTAGTCATGTAGATGGGTAGTCATATACGTGGGTAGTCATGTAGATGGGTAGTCATGTAGATGGGTAGTCATATACGTGGGTAGTCATGTAGATGGGTAGTCATGTAGATGGGTAGTCATATACGTGGGTAGTCATGTAGATGGGTAGTCATGTAGATGGGTAGTCATATACGTGGGTAGTCATGTAGATGGGTAGTCATGTAGATGGGTAGTCATGTAGATGGGTAGTCATATACATGGGTAGTCATATAGATGGGTAGTCATATACGTGGGTAGTCATGTAGATGGGTAGTGAAGGTAAAGTGTTAGTCTGGAAGGTAAAGTGTTAGTCTGGAAGGTAAAGTGTTAGTCTGGAAGGTAAAGTGTTAGTCTGGAAGGTAAAGTGTTAGTCTGGAAGGTAAAGTGTTAGTCTGGAAGGTAAAGTGTTAGTCTGGAAGGTAAAGTGTTAGTCTGGAAGGTAAAGTGTTAGTCTGGAAGGTAAAGTGTTAGTCTGGAAGGTCAAGTGTTAGTCTGGAAGGTAAAGTGTTAGTCTGGAAGGTAAAGTGTTAGTCTGGAAGGTAAAGTGTTAGTCTGGAAGGTCAAGTGTTAGTCTGGAAGGTCAAGTGTTAGTCTGGAAGGTAAAGTGTTAGTCTGGAAGGTAAAGTGTTAGTCTGGAAGGTAAAGTGTTAGTCTGGAAGGTAAAGTGTTAGTCTGGAAGGTAAAGTGTTAGTCTGGAAGGTAAAGTGTTAGTCTGGAAGGTAAAGTGTTAGTCTGGAAGGTAAAGTGTTAGTCTGGAAGGTAAAGTGTTAGTCTGGAAGGTAAAGTGTTAGTCTGGAAGGTAAAGTGTTAGTCTGGAAGGTAAAGTGTTAGTCTGGAAGGTAAAGTGTTAGTCTGGAAGGTAAAGTGTTAGTCTGGAAGGTAAAGTGTTAGTCTGGAAGGTAAAGTGTTAGTCTGGAAGGTAAAGTGTTAGTCTGGAAGGTAAAGTGTTAGTCTGGAAGGTAAAGTGTTAGTCTGGAAGGTAAAGTGTTAGTCTGGAAGGTAAAGTGTTAGTCTGGAAGGTAAAGTGTTAGTCTGGAAGGTAAAGTGTTAGTCTGGAAGGTAAAGTGTTAGTCTGGAAGGTAAAGTGTTAGTCTGGAAGGTAAAGTGTTAGTCTGGAAGGTAAAGTGTTAGTCTGGAAGGTAAAGTGTTAGTCTGGAAGGTAAAGTGTTAGTCTGGAAGGTAAAGTGTTAGTCTGGAAGGTAAAGTGTTAGTCTGGAAGGTAAAGTGTTAGTCTGGAAGGTAAAGTGTTAGTCTGGAAGGTAAAGTGTTAGTCTGGAAGGTAAAGTGTTAGTCTGGAAGGTAAAGTGTTAGTCTGGAAGGTAAAGTGTTAGTCTGGAAGGTAAAGTGTTAGTCTGGAAGGTAAAGTGTTAGTCTGGAAGGTAAAGTGTTAGTCTGGAAGGTAAAGTGTTAGTCTGGAAGGTAAAGTGTTAGTCTGGAAGGTAAAGTGTTAGTCTGGAAGGTAAAGTGTTAGTCTGGAAGGTAAAGTGTTAGTCTGGAAGGTAAAGTGTTAGTCTGGAAGGTAAAGTGTTAGTCTGGAAGGTAAAGTGTTAGTCTGGAAGGTAAAGTGTTAGTCTGGAAGGTAAAGTGTTAGTCTGGAAGGTAAAGTGTTAGTCTGGAAGGTAAAGTGTTAGTCTGGAAGGTAAAGTGTTAGTCTGGAAGGTAAAGTGTTAGTCTGGAAGGTAAAGTGTTAGTCTGGAAGGTAAAGTGTTAGTCTGGAAGGTAAAGTGTTAGTCTGGAAGGTAAAGTGTTAGTCTGGAAGGTAAAGTGTTAGTCTGGAAGGTAAAGTGTTAGTCTGGAAGGTAAAGTGTTAGTCTGGAAGGTAAAGTGTTAGTCTGGAAGGTAAAGTGTTAGTCTGGAAGGTAAAGTGTTAGTCTGGAAGGTAAAGTGTTAGTCTGGAAGGTAAAGTGTTAGTCTGGAAGGTAAAGTGTTAGTCTGGAAGGTAAAGTGTTAGTCTGGAAAGTAAAGTGTTAGTCTGGAAGGGGACGACCCGCGCCTTGTTTCCAGGAGTCGTCATTTTAAATATTACAATGACCAACTTTCATATTACATTTTTTTCCTTCACATTGTGGCAAATCTTATGACATCATTTTCCTGCATGTAGACCTAACTTTACGAGTGGTATTTTCTGTAAGTCTGAGAATACTTATAAACCAGCGGTATCCTTAAAAACTTTGGAAGTCAATTTACTTTTTCACAAGTTAGAGAAATATTCCGCAAACCAGAAGAAAAAAAATTTCAAGACAGAGGAATACATTATAAACCCATGACGCTCTTTTTTAAAAAAAAAGACATTTAAAAAAATAGAGATTTATTACAAAAATAGGGATTTTTGTTTTTAGCCAGCCTAACATGTAATATTGAGCACATCACATTAGTCTTACCGAGGTTACTTATGTGTGTGTTGCTCGTCCCTGTACTGAAGATAATATTGTCTCACGTCTCCCATTCTACAATAATTACCTTGAACAAACTAGCAATGTTTGTCTTCACTGACATCTCAGGTCTTCACTGACATCTCAGGTCTTCACTAACATCTGAGGTCTTCACTGATATCTCAGGTCTTCACTGACATCTGAGGTCTTCACTGACATCTGAGGTCTTCACTGACATCTGAGGTCTTCACTGACATCTCAGGTCTTCACTGACATCTCAGGTCTTCACTAACATCTCAGGTCTTCACTAACATCTCAGGTCTTCACTGACATCTCAGGTCTTCACTGACATCTCAGGTCTTCACTGACATATCAAGTCTTCACTGACATCTCAGGTCTTCAATGACATATCAAGTCTTCACTGACATCTCAGGTCTTCACTAACATCTCAGGTCTTCACTGACATCTCAGGTCTTCACTAACATCTGAGGTCTTCACTGACATCTCAGGTCTTCACTGACATCTCAGGTCTTCACTGACATCTCAGGTCTTCACTGACATATCAAGTCTTCACTGACATCTCAGGTCTTCACTAACATCTGAGGTTTTCACTGACATCTCAGATCTTCACTGACATCTCAGGTCTTCACTAACATCTGAGGTCTTCACTGACATCTGAGGTCTTCACTAACATCTCAGGTCTTCACTGACATCTCAGGTCTTCACTGACATCTCAGGTCTTCACTGACATCTCAGGTCTTCACTGACATCTCAGGTCTTCACTGACATCTCAGGTCTTCACTGACATCTCAGGTCTTCACTGACATCTCAGGTCTTCACTGACATCTGAGGTCTTCACTGACATCTGAGGTCTTCACTGACATCTCAGGTCTTCACTGACATCTCAGGTCTTCACTGACATCTCAGGTCTTCACTAACATCTGAGGTCTTCTGTGATGAATGGTTTGAAAAACCGACAAGTTGAAGATTGAGACACTTATGCAGCATATGGGAATCTTTATTCAGGAAACGTTTCGCCACACAGTGGCTTCATCAGTCCAATACAAAGAGGAAGGCGTAAGGAGAGGAGTATGAGGTAATCAGTCCCTCAGCCTGGAGTCGATGTGTTCAGTCCATCAATCTTGTAGAATGTACAGCATAAGGCCGTAGACGTGGCTTATATACTGTAGTGAGGTGAGGTGAAGCAGGCGGAGGCGGGGTCATAGTGGTACCATCCACTAGTCGAAGTAGGTCTTCGTCAAAAGGTTGAACAAGTGTTGAAGAATTCTTTGTAACAAGATCCCATGCTGCAGTGTCAACACTTGTTCAACCTTTGGACGAAGACCTACTTCGACTAGTGGATGGTACCACTATGACCCCGCCTCCGCCTGTTTCACCTCACCTCACTACAGTATATAAGCCACGTCTACGGCCTTATGCTGTACATTCTACAAGATTGATGGACTGAACACATCGACTCCAGGCTGAGGGACTGATTACCTCATACTCCTCCTCTCCTTACGCCTTCCTCTTTGTATTGGACTGATGAAGCCACTGTGTGGCGAAACGTTTCCTGAATAAAGATTCCCATATGCTGCATAAGTGTCTCAATCTTCAATCTGAGGTCTTCACTGACATCTCAGGTCTTCACTAACATCTGAGGTCTTCACTGACATCTCAGGTCTTCACTAACATCTGAGGTCTTCACTGACATCTCAGGTCTTCACTAACATCTCAGGTCTTCACTGACATCTCAGGTCTTCACTAACATCTCAGGTCTTCACTAACATCTCAGGTCTTCACTGACATCTCAGGTCTTCACTAACATCTCAGGTCT
Source organism: Cherax quadricarinatus (assembly GCF_038502225.1). Lineage (NCBI taxonomy): Eukaryota > Metazoa > Arthropoda > Malacostraca > Decapoda > Parastacidae > Cherax > Cherax quadricarinatus. Next base: position 123,821 of record NW_027195726.1, read on the forward strand.
TCACTGACATCTCAGGTCTTCACTGACATCTCAGGTCTTCACTGACATCTCAGGTCTTCACTGACATATCAAGTCTTCACTGACATCTCAGGTCTTCACTGACATCTCAGGTCTTCACTAACATCTCAGGTCTTCAATCCATGGCGTCACAAGTTGTATCCTCACAACAATTATTGTTCTTGCTTCACACAGGTGAACTCGTATAAATCTAACTACTAATATAACCAGGAGGTCTATTTTACAAGCCAGATAACTTATTTTTAAAGCCAAAAGACCTATTTTACAAGCCGGTTTGTCTATGTTACGAGGATGTGCCTCATTTTACAAGCACCTGCCTTTTTTTTGTAAACAAGAGGCCTATTTTACAGACAGGTGGCCCATGTACAAGCCGAGTGGCCTACCTAATAAGCCAGGAGTTCCATACAAGCAATACGATTATTTTACAAATCAAGATGCTTATTTCACAAGCCAGGCGGCATCTTTAACAAACTAAGAGGCCTGTTTCAAAAAAGGCAGAGCCCCAGGCCATGACCCAACCCCTGCCCGCCAACCTTTGATGTAGCCGCTCTCAACTCCTGCATTTAATTACCCACACGAGAGAGAGAGAAAAAAAATGAAATGTAAAAAAAAAAAAAAAGCACAAGCAGTGAATATCCAACCTCCGTGAGGCCTTTCCCGCCAAAAGAACTTGTAATACTTCAACCAATCTTGCGCGGGAATTTTTCTGGCGCGAAATATTTGATGTCATTCTTGCTATTCTGAATTAAAATTACTCAAGAATGAAGAAGAAAAGGAAGGGGAGAGGGGGAAGGGAAGAGAGGTTGAGAGTCGATTAAATAACTCGTAATAACGGCAGGTGGAGGCGGGCAGACAGATCGATGAAGAGGTAGTGGGGAAGGTTGTGAGTTGGGGAGGGAGAGAGGAGGAGGGGAAGGAGTCAATCCTCAGTCAGTGCCATCTGGTGAGGAAATTTTGCAGCTCAGACACAGGATCCAATCCCCTTGCCTTCCCTGATCGTCACTTGTTTCCCCCACACTGCTGCTAGACAGGTAAGTCTTGTGGAGTCACTGGTGTACAAGAGCAAACACAAGATATCACAACTGGAATGACAATTACGTCGACCAGAACTCACTAACCTGTAATTTTTAGGAATATTTACGTAGTAAAAAAACTTTTGGGTTATCTGAAACTCCAAGTAACAATATTAAACTATATGTCCAAGAAAATGTAAAACAAGAATAAGAAAATAAGTGGGATAAAAGGCAAGACAGAGATATACCGTCATTCTTATTACATTAACTTGCACTGTATATAACACTGTAATATATTACATTAACTTGCACCGTATATAACACTAATATATTACATTAACTTGCACCGTATATAACAATGAAGAAAATAAAATTTATGAATTTTTCTTTAAAAAATGAAAATAAAACTGGAATACGAATAATGCAACAATTATATTAATGGTGGGGAGTGATGCATTAAATAGTGTCAGTAAATAGTGGGGGCCACAATAGTGATACTAGTGGGCTAGTAAAATAGTGATGGACAGTAAATAGTAAATAGTGTAAATAGTAAATAGTAAATAGTAAATAGTAAATAGTAAATAGTAAATAAATAGTAAAATAGTGAAATAGTAAATAGTAAATAGTAAATAGTAAATATTAGTGGGGCTAGGTAAATAGTGATAATATGATACTAGTGGAAATAGTAAATAGTAAATAGTGGGCCAGTGGGGCCAGTGGGGCCAGTGGGGGCCAGTAAATAGGTAAATAGTGGGGCCAGTGACGGCTAGTGGGGCTATGGGGCCAGGTGGGGGCCAGGGGACACAGTGGGGGCTAGTGGGGGCTAGTGGAAGGCTAGTGGGGGGGGTTGTGTGACCTCCAGATGCAAGGTATACACAACCAACTGTATATATCTCAAGGTACAATATATGCTAAGTTTATTATATTTATTTTAAGGATTACAATATTCTTGACAACAATCGCGTAGTTGATAGACTTTAAACCTAATAAATAAATAACATACAACCAGCTCACATATTAACTTACCTAGACACAAAACTCGGCCTCTCACACCACCATCCTCTCTTTCTTTGTCTCTCTCTCTCTCTCTCTCTCTCTCTCTCTCTCTCTCTCTCTCTCTCTCTCTCTCTCTCTCTCTCTCTCTCTTCTCTCTCTCTCTGTCCTCCTCCCTCTCTCTCCTCTTTCTCTCTCCCTCTTTCCTCTCTCCTCCCTCCTGTCCTCCCCCCTTCCTCCTCCCCTCCTCTCTCCTCCCGTCTCTCTCTCTCTCTCCTCTTCTCTCTCCCTCTCTGTCTCTCTCTCTCTCCCTCTCTCCCTCTCCCCTCTCTCCGTCTCTCCTCCCTTCCCCCCCGTCCTCCTCTCTCTCTCTTCTCTCTCTCTGTCCTCCCTCTCTTCTCTCCCCCCTCCCTCTCCGTAACTCAATTATCCAGCTTTAATTACCAACAAGTGAATCGCTTCAGTCAGAAAGTTTGTAAAATTTCGCAACTTGTACCTTTAAAACTTATACAGAGAGTGTCTCTGTAACTTGTGTGTGAAGTTCCCAAGAAGAGGGTACAGCAGTGTCACAGGTGAGTACAGCAGTGTCACAGGTAAAAGCAGCAGTGCTCGTAGTGGCAGTGTCACAGGTGGTACAGCAGGTCACAGGTGTGCAGTGTCACAGGCGGGTACAGCAGTGTCACAGGTGGGTACAGCAGTGTCACAGGCGGGTACAGCAGTGTCGCTGCGTGGGCACAGCAGTGTCACAGGTGGGTACAGCAGTGTCACAGGTGGGTACAGCAGTGTCACAGGTGGGTACAGCAGTGTCACAGGCGGGTACAGCAGGTCAGACAGGTGGGGCAGTGTCACAGGTGGCAAGCAGCAGTGTCACAGGTGGGCATGTTATGCTCACAGGTGGGCATGCAGTGTCACAGTGTGGGTACAGCAGTGTCACAGGTGGGTACAGCAGCAGTCACAGGTGTGGGCACAGCAGTGTCACAGGTGGTTACAGCAGTGTCACAGGTGTGTACAGCAGTGTCACAGGCGGGTACAACAGTGTCACAGGTGGGTACAGCAGTGTCACAGGTGTGTACAGCAGTGTCACAGGTGGGTACAGCAGTGTCACAGGTGGGTACAGCAGTGTCACAGGCGGGTACAGCAGTGTCACAGGTGGGTACAGCAGTGTCACAGGTGGCAGTGTACAGTAGTGTCACAGGTGGGTACAGCAGTGTCACAGGTGGGGTACAGCTGTGTCACAGGTGGGTACAGCAGTGTCACAGGTGGGTACAGCAGTGTCACAGGTGGGTACAGCAGTGTCACAGGTGGGTACAGCAGTGTCACAGGTGGGTACAGCAGTGTCACAGGCGGGTACAGCAGTGTCACAGGCGGGTGGGTACAGCAGTGTCACAGGCGGGGTACAGCAGTGTCACAGGCGGGTACAGCAGTGTCACAGGTGGGTACAGTAGTGTCACAGGTGGGTACAGCAGTGTCACAGGTGGGTACAGCAGTGTCACAGGTGGGTACAGCAGTGTCACAGGTGGGTACAGCAGTGTCACAGGTGGGTACAGCAGTGTCACAGGTGGGTACAGCAGTGTCACAGGTGGGTACAGCAGTGTCACAGGTGGGTACAGCAGTGTCACAGGTGGGTGCCAGTGCGTCAACAGGTGGGTACAGCAGTGTCACAGGTGGGCAGCAGCAGTGTCACAGGCGGCATGAGCAGTGTCACAGGTGGGTGTCACAGGTGGGTACAGCAGAGTCACAGGTGGGTACAGCAGTGTCACAGGCGGGTACAACAGTGTCACAGGCGGGTACAGCAGTGTCACAGGCGGGTACAGCAGTGTCACAGGTGGGTACAACAGTGTCACAGGTGGGTACAGCAGTCACAGGTGGGTACAGCAGTGTCACAGGTGTTTACAGCAGTGTCACAGGTGTGTACAGCAGTGTCACAGGCGGGTACAACAGTGTCACAGGTGGGTACAGCAGTGTCACAGGTGTGTACAGCAGTGTCACAGGTGGGTACAGCAGTGTCACAGATGGGTACAGCAGTGTCACAGGTGGGTACAGCAGTGTCACAGGTGTGTACAGCAGTGTCACAGGTGGGTACAGCAGTGTCACAGGTGGGTACAGCAGTGTCACAGGTGGGTACAGCAGTGTCACAGGTGGGTACAGCAGTGTCACAGGCGGGTACAACAGTGTCACAGGTGGGTACAGCAGTGTCACAGGTGGGTACAGCAGTGTCACAGGTGGGTACAGCAGTGTCACAGGTGGGTACAGCAGTCACAGGTGGGTACAGCAGTGTCACAGGTGGGTACAGCAGTGTCACAGGTGTGTACAGCAGTGTCACAGGCGGGTACAACAGTGTCAAAGGTGGGTACAGCAGTGTCACAGGTGTGTACAGCAGTGTCACAGGTGGGTACAGCAGTGTCACAGGTGGGTACAGCAGTGTCACAGGCGGGTACAGCAGTGTCACAGGCGGGTACAGCAGTGTCACAGGTGGGTACAGCAGTGTCACAGGTGGGTACAGCAGTGTCACAGGTGGGTACAGCAGTGTCACAGGTGGGTACAGCAGTGTCACAGGTGGGTACAACAGTGTCACAGGTGGGTACAGCAGTGTCACAGGTGGGTACAGCAGTGTCACAGGTGGGTACAGCAGTGTCACAGGTGGGTACAACAGTGTTACAGGTGGGTACAACAGTGTCACAGGTGGGTACAACAGTGTCACAGGTGGGTACAGCAGTGTCACAGGCGGGTACAGCAGTGTCACAGGTGGGTACAGCACTGTCACAGGTGGGTACAGCAGTGTCACAGGTGGGTACAGCAGTGTCACAGGTGGGTACAGCAGTGTCACAGGTGGGTACATCAGTGTTACAGGTGGGTACAACAGTGTCACAGGTGGGTACAACAGTGTCACAGGTGGGTACAGCAGTGTTACAGGCGGGTACAGCAGTGTCACAGGTGGGTACAGCAGTGTCACAGGTGGGTACAGCAGTGTCACAGGTGGGTACAGCAGTGTCACTGGTGGGTACAGCAGTGTCACAGGTGGGTACAGCAGTGTCACAGGTGGGTACAGCAGTGTCACAGGTGGGTACAGCAGTGTCACAGGTGATTACAGCAGTGTCACAGGTGGGTACAGCAGTGTCACAGGTGGGTACAGCAGTGTCACAGGTGGTTACAACAGTGTCACAGGTGGTTACAACAGCGTCACAGGTGGGTACAGCAGTGTCACAGGCGGATACAGCAGTGTCACAGGTGGGTACAGCAGTGTCACAGGTGGTTACAACAGTGTCACAGGTGGTTACAACAGTGTCACAGGTGGGTACAGCAGTGTCACAGGTGGGTACAGCAGTGTCACAGGTGGGTACAGCAATGTCACAGGTGGGTACAGCAGTGTCACAGGTGGGTACAGCAGTGTCACAGGTGGGTACAGCAGTGTCACAGGTGGGTACAGCAGTGTCACAGGTGGGTACAGCAGTGTCACAAGTGGGTACAACAGTGTCACAGGCGGGTACAGCAGTCACAGGTGGGTACAGCAGTGTCACAGGTGGGTACAGCAGTGTCACAGGTGGGTACAGCAGTGTCACAGGCGGGTACAGCAGTGTCACAGGTGGGTACAGCAGTGTCACAGGCGGGTACAGCAGTGTCACAGGCGGGTACAGCAGTGTCACAGGTGGGTACAGCAGTGTCACAGGTGGGTACAGCAGTGTCACAAGTGGGTACAACAGTATCACAGGCGGGTACAGCAGTGTCACAGGTGGGTACAGCAGTGTCACAGGTGGGTACAGCAGTGTCACAAGTGGGTACAACAGTGTCACAGGTGGGTACAGCAGTGTCACAGGTGGGTACAGCAGTGTCACAGGTGGGTACAAGTGTCACAGGTGGGTACAGCAGTGTCACAGGCGGGTACAGCAGTGTCACAGGCGGGTACAGCAGTGTCACAGGTGGGTACAGCAGTGTCACAGGTTTGGTACAGCAGTGTCACAGGCGGGTACAGCAGTGTCACAGGCGGGTACAGCAGTGTCATAGGTGGGTACAGCAGTGTCACAGGTGGGTACAGCAGTGTCACAGGTGGGTACAGCAGTGTCACAGGTGGGTACAGCAGTGTCACAGGTGGGTACAGCAGTGTCACATGAGGGTACAGCAGTGTCACAGGCGGGTACAGCAGTGTCACAGGTGGGTACAGCAGTGTCACAGGTGGGTACAGCAGTGTCACAGGTGGGTACAGCAGTGTCACAGGTGGGTACAGCAGTGTCACAGGCGGGTACAGCAGTGTCACAGGTGGGTACAGCAGTGTCACAGGCGGGTACAGCAGTGTCACAGGTGGGTACAGCAGTGTCACAGGTGGGTACAGCAGTGTCACAGGTGGGTACAGCAGTGTCACAGGCGGGTACAGCAGTGTCACAGGTGGGTACAGCAGTGTCACAGGTGGGTACAGCAGTGTCACAGGTGGGTACAGCAGTGTCACAGGTGGGTACAGCAGTGTCACAGGTGGGTACAGCAGTGTCACAGGTGGGTACAGCAGTGTCACAGGTGGGTACAGCAGTGTCACAGGTGGGTACAGCAGTGTCACAGGTGGGTACAGCAGTGTCACAGGTGGGTACAGCAGTGTCACAGGTGGGTACAGCAGTGTCACAGGTGGGTACAGCAGTGTCACAGGTGGGTACAGCAGTGTCACAGGTGGGTACAGCAGTGTCACAGGCGGGTACAGCAGTGTCACAGGCGGGTACAGCAGTGTCACAGGCGGGTACAGCAGTGTCACAGGCGGGTACAGCAGTGTCACAGGTGGGTACAGCAGTGTCACAGGTGGGTACAGCAGTGTCACAGGTGGGTACAGCAGTGTCACAGGTGGGTACAGCAGTGTCACAGGTGGGTACAGCAGTGTCACAGGTGGGTACAGCAGTGTCACAGGTGGGTACAGCAGTGTCACAGGTGGGTACAGCAGTGTCACAGGTGGGTACAGCAGTGTCACAGGTGGGTACAGCAGTGTCACAGGTGGGTACAGCAGTGTCACAGGCGGGTACAACAGTGTCACAGGCGGGTACAGCAGTGTCACAGGCGGGTACAGCAGTGTCACAGGTGGGTACAACAGTGTCACAGGTGGGTACAGCAGTCACAGGTGGGTACAGCAGTGTCACAGGTGTTTACAGCAGTGTCACAGGTGTGTACAGCAGTGTCACAGGCGGGTACAACAGTGTCACAGGTGGGTACAGCAGTGTCACAGGTGTGTACAGCAGTGTCACAGGTGGGTACAGCAGTGTCACAGGTGGGTACAGCAGTGTCACAGGCGGGTACAGCAGTGTCACAGGTGGGTACAGCAGTGTCACAGGTGGGTACAGCAGTGTCACAGGTGGGTACAGCAGTGTCACAGGTGGGTACAGCAGTGTCACAGGTGGGTACAGCAGTGTCACAGGTGGGTACAGCAGTGTCACAGGTGGGTACAGCAGTGTCACAGGTGGGTACAGCAGTGTCACAGGTGGGTACAGCAGTGTCACAGGTGGGTACAGCAGTGTCACAGGTGGGTACAGCAGTGTCACAGGTGGGTACAGCAGTGTCACAGGTGGGTACAGCAGTGTCACAGGTGGGTACAGCAGTGTCACAGGCGGGTACAGCAGTGTCACAGGCGGGTACAGCAGTGTCACAGGAGGGTACAGCAGTGGCACAGGCGGGTACAGCAGTGTCACAGGTGGGTACAGCAGTGTCACAGGTGGGTACAGCAGTGTCACAGGTGGGTACAGCAGTGTCACAGGTGGGTACAGCAGTGTCACAGGTGGGTACAGCAGTGTCACAGGTGGGTACAGCAGTGTCACAGGTGGGTACAGCAGTGTCACAGGTGGGTACAGCAGTGTCACAGGTGGGTACAGCAGTGTCACAGGTGGGTACAGCAGTGTCACAGGCGGGTACAACAGTGTCACAGGCGGGTACAGCAGTGTCACAGGCGGGTACAGCAGTGTCACAGGTGGGTACAACAGTGTCACAGGTGGGTACAGCAGTCACAGGTGGGTACAGCAGTGTCACAGGTGTTTACAGCAGTGTCACAGGTGTGTACAGCAGTGTCACAGGCGGGTACAACAGTGTCACAGGTGGGTACAGCAGTGTCACAGGTGTGTACAGCAGTGTCACAGGTGGGTACAGCAGTGTCACAGATGGGTACAGCAGTGTCACAGGTGGGTACAGCAGTGTCACAGGTGTGTACAGCAGTGTCACAGGTGGGTACAGCAGTGTCACAGGTGGGTACAGCAGTGTCACAGGTGGGTACAGCAGTGTCACAGGTGGGTACAGCAGTGTCACAGGCGGGTACAACAGTGTCACAGGTGGGTACAGCAGTGTCACAGGTGGGTACAGCAGTGTCACAGGTGGGTACAGCAGTGTCACAGGTGGGTACAGCAGTCACAGGTGGGTACAGCAGTGTCACAGGTGGGTACAGCAGTGTCACAGGTGTGTACAGCAGTGTCACAGGCGGGTACAACAGTGTCAAAGGTGGGTACAGCAGTGTCACAGGTGTGTACAGCAGTGTCACAGGTGGGTACAGCAGTGTCACAGGTGGGTACAGCAGTGTCACAGGCGGGTACAGCAGTGTCACAGGCGGGTACAGCAGTGTCACAGGTGGGTACAGCAGTGTCACAGGTGGGTACAGCAGTGTCACAGGTGAGTACAGCAGTGTCACAGGTGGGTACAGCAGTGTTACAGGTGGGTACAACAGTGTCACAGGTGGGTACAGCAGTGTCACAGGTGGGTACAGCAGTGTCACAGGTGGGTACAGCAGTGTCACAGGTGGGTACAACAGTGTTACAGGTGGGTACAACAGTGTCACAGGTGGGTACAACAGTGTCACAGGTGGGTACAACAGTGTCACAGGTGGGTACAGCAGTGTCACAGGCGGGTACAGCAGTGTCACAGGTGGGTACAGCACTGTCACAGGTGGGTACAGCAGTGTCACAGGTGGGTACAGCAGTGTCACAGGTGGGTACAGCAGTGTCAGAGGTGGGTACATCAGTGTTACAGGTGGGTACAACAGTGTCACAGGTGGGTACAACAGTGTCACAGGTGGGTACAGCAGTGTTACAGGCGGGTACAGCAGTGTCACAGGTGGGTACAGCAGTGTCACAGGTGGGTACAGCAGTGTCACAGGTGGGTACAGCAGTGTCACTGGTGGGTACAGCAGTGTCACAGGTGGGTACAGCAGTGTCACAGGTGGGTACAGCAGTGTCACAGGTGGGTACAGCAGTGTCACAGGTGATTACAGCAGTGTCACAGGTGGGTACAGCAGTGTCACAGGTGGGTACAGCAGTGTCACAGGTGGTTACAACAGTGTCACAGGTGGTTACAACAGCGTCACAGGTGGGTACAGCAGTGTCACAGGCGGATACAGCAGTGTCACAGGTGGGTACAGCAGTGTCACAGGTGGTTACAACAGTGTCACAGGTGGTTACAACAGTGTCACAGGTGGGTACAGCAGTGTCACAGGTGGGTACAGCAGTGTCACAGGTGGGTACAGCAATGTCACAGGTGGGTACAGCAGTGTCACAGGTGGGTACAGCAGTGTCACAGGTGGGTACAGCAGTGTCACAGGTGGGTACAGCAGTGTCACAGGTGGGTACAGCAGTGTCACAAGTGGGTACAACAGTGTCACAGGCGGGTACAGCAGTCACAGGTGGGTACAGCAGTGTCACAGGTGGGTACAGCAGTGTCACAGGTGGGTACAGCAGTGTCACAGGCGGGTACAGCAGTGTCACAGGTGGGTACAGCAGTGTCACAGGCGGGTACAGCAGTGTCACAGGCGGGTACAGCAGTGTCACAGGTGGGTACAGCAGTGTCACAGGTGGGTACAGCAGTGTCACAAGTGGGTACAACAGTATCACAGGCGGGTACAGCAGTGTCACAGGTGGGTACAGCAGTGTCACAGGTGGGTACAGCAGTGTCACAAGTGGGTACAACAGTGTCACAGGTGGGTACAGCAGTGTCACAGGTGGGTACAGCAGTGTCACAGGTGGGTACAAGTGTCACAGGTGGGTACAGCAGTGTCACAGGCGGGTACAGCAGTGTCACAGGCGGGTACAGCAGTGTCACAGGTGGGTACAGCAGTGTCACAGGTTTGGTACAGCAGTGTCACAGGCGGGTACAGCAGTGTCACAGGCGGGTACAGCAGTGTCATAGGTGGGTACAGCAGTGTCACAGGTGGGTACAGCAGTGTCACAGGTGGGTACAGCAGTGTCACAGGTGGGTACAGCAGTGTCACAGGTGGGTACAGCAGTGTCACATGAGGGTACAGCAGTGTCACAGGCGGGTACAGCAGTGTCACAGGTGGGTACAGCAGTGTCACAGGTGGGTACAGCAGTGTCACAGGTGGGTACAGCAGTGTCACAGGTGGGTACAGCAGTGTCACAGGCGGGTACAGCAGTGTCACAGGTGGGTACAGCAGTGTCACAGGCGGGTACAGCAGTGTCACAGGTGGGTACAGCAGTGTCACAGGTGGGTACAGCAGTGTCACAGGTGGGTATAGCAGTGTCACAGGTGGGTACAGCAGTGTCACAAGTGGGTACAACAGTGTCACAGGCGGGTACAGCATTGTCACAGGTGGGTACAGCAGTGTCACAGGTGGGTACAGCAGTGTCACAGGTGGGTACAGCAGTGTCACAGGTGGGTACAGCAGTGTTACAGGCGGGTACAGCAGTGTCACAGGCGGGTACAGAAGTGTCACAGGTGGGTACAGCAGTGTCACAGGTGGGTACAGCAGTGTCACAGGTGGGTACAGCAGTGTCACAGGTGGGTACAGCAGTGTCACAGGTGGGTACAGCAGTGTCACAGGTGGGTATAGCAGTGTCACAGGTGGGTACAGCAGTGTCACAGGTGGGTACAGCAGTGTCACAGGTGGGTACAGCAGTGTCACAGGTGGGTACAGCAGTGTCACAGGCGGGTACAGCAGTGTCACAGGTGGGTACAGCAGTGTCACAGGCGGGTACAGCAGTGTCACAGGCGGGTACAGCAGTGTCACAGGTGGGTACAGCAGTGTCACAGGTGGGTACAGCAGTGTCACAGGTGGGTACAGCAGTGTCACAAGTGGGTACAACAGTGTCACAGGCGGGTACAGCAGTGTCACAGGTGGGTAAAGCAGTGTCACAGGTGGGTACAGCAGTGTCACAGGTGGGTACAGCAGTGATACAGGTGGGTACAGCAGTGTCACAAGTGGGTACAACAGTGTCACAGGTGGGTACAGCAGTGTCACAGGTGGGTACAGCAGTGTCACAGGTGGGTACAGCAGTGTCACAGGTGGGTACAACAGTGTCACAGGTGGGTACAGCAGTGTCACAGGCGGGTACAGCAGTGTCACAGGTGGGTACAGCAGTGTCACAGGTGGGTACAGCAGTGTCACAGGTGGGTATAGCAGTGTCACAGGTGGGTACAGCAGTGTCACAGGTGGGTACAGCAGTGTCACAGGCGGGTACAGCAGTGTCACAGGCGGGTACAGCAGTGTCACAGGTGGGTACAGCAGTGTCACAGGCGGGTACAGCAGTGTCACAGGTGGGTACAGCAGTGTCACAGGTGGGTACAGCAGTGTCACAGGTGGGTATAGCAGTGTCACAGGTGGGTACAGCAGTGTCACAAGTGGGTGCAACAGTGTCACAGGCGGGTACAGCAGTGTCACAGGTGGGTACAGCAGTGTCACAGGTGGGTACAGCAGTGTCACAGGTGGGTACAGCAGTGTCACAGGTGGGTACAGCAGTGTTACAGGCGGGTACAGCAGTGTCACAGGCGGGTACAGCAGTGTCACAGGTGGGTGCAGCAGTGTCACAGGTGGGTACAGCAGTGTCACAGGTGGGTACAGCAGTGTCACAGGTGGGTACAGCAGTGTCACAGGTGGGTACAGCAGTGTCACAGGTGGGTACAGCAGTGTCACAGGTGGGTACAGCAGTGTCACAGGTGGGTATAGCAGTGTCACAGGTGGGTACAGCAGTGTCACAGGTGGGTACAGCAGTGTCACAGGCGGGTACAGCAGTGTCACAGGCGGGTACAGCAGTGTCACAGGTGGGTACAGCAGTGTCACAGGCGGGTACAGCAGTGTCACAGGTGGGTACAGCAGTGTCACAGGTGGGTACAGCAGTGTCACAGGTGGGTATAGCAGTGTCACAGGTGGGTACAGCAGTGTCACAAGTGGGTACAACAGTGTCACAGGCGGGTACAGCAGTGTCACAGGTGGGTACAGCAGTGTCACAGGTGGGTACAGCAGTGTCACAGGTGGGTACAGCAGTGTCACAGGTGGGTACAGCAGTGTTACAGGCGGGTACAGCAGTGTCACAGGCGGGTACAGCAGTGTCACAGGTGGGTACAGCAGTGTCACAGGTGGGTACAGCAGTGTGACAGGTGGGTACAGCAGTGTCACAGGTGGGTACAGCAGTGTCACAGGTGGGTACAGCAGTGTCACAGGTGGGTATAGCAGTGTCACAGGTGGGTACAGCAGTGTCACAGGTGGGTACAGCAGTGTCACAGGTGGGTACAGCAGTGTCACAGGCGGGTACAGCAGTGTCACAGGCGGGTACAGCAGTGTCACAGGTGGGTACAGCAGTGTCACAGGCGGGTACAGCAGTGTCACAGGCGGGTACAGCAGTGTCACAGGTGGGTACAGCAGTGTCACAGGTGGGTACAGCAGTGTCACAGGTGGGTACAGCAGTGTCACAAGTGGGTACAACAGTGTCACAGGCGGGTACAGCAGTGTCACAGGTGGGTACAGCAGTGTCACAGGTGGGTACAGCAGTGTCACAGGTGGGTACAGCAGTGATACAGGTGGGTACAGCAGTGTCACAGGTGGGTACAGCAGTGTCACAGGTGGGTACAACAGTGTCACAGGTGGGTACAGCAGTATCAAAGGCGGGTACAGCAGTGTCACAGGCGGGTACAGCAGTGTCACAGGTGGGTACAGCAGTGTCACAGGTTTGGTACAGCAGTGTCACAGGCGGGTACAGCAGTGTCACAGGCGGGTACAGCAGTGTCACAGGTGGGTACAGCAGTGTCACAGGTGGGTACAGCAGTGTCACAGGTGGGTACAGCAGTGTCACAGGTGGGTACAGCAGTGTCACAGGTGGGTACAGCAGTGTCACAGGTGGGTACAGCAGTGTCACAGGTGGGTACAGCAGTGTCACAGGTGGGTACAGCAGTGTCACAGGTGGGTACAGCATTGTCACAGGTGGGTACAGCAGTGTCACAGGCGGGTACAGCAGTGTCACAGGTGGGTACAGCAGTGTCACAGGCGGGTACAGCAGTGTCACAGGTGGGTACAGCAGTGTCACAGGTGGGTACAGCAGTGTCACAGGTGGGTATAGCAGTGTCACAGGTGGGTACAGCAGTGTCACAGGTGGGTACAGCAGTGTCACAGGCGGGTACAGCAGTGTCACAGGTGGGTACAGCAGTGTCACAGGTGGGTACAGCAGTGTCACAGGTGGGTACAGCAGTGTCACAGGTGGGTACAGCAGTGTCACAGGTGGGTACAGCAGTGTCACAGGTGGGTACAGCAGTGTCACAGGCGGGTACAGCAGTGTCACAGGCGGGTACAGCAGTGTCACAGGCGGGTACAGCAGTGTCACAGGTGGGTACAGCAGTGTCACAGGTGGGTACAGCAGTGTCACAGGTGGGTACAGCAGTGTCACAGGTGGGTACAGCAGTGTCACAGGCGGGTACAGCAGTGTCACAGGTGGGTACAGCAGTGTCACAGGCGGGTACAGAAGTGTCACAGGCGGGTACAGCAGTGTCACAGGTGGGTACAGCAGCTTCACAGGCGGGTACAGCAGTGTCACAGGCGGGTACAACAGTGTCACAGGTGGGTACAGCAGCGTCACAGGCGGGTACAGCAGTGTCACAGGCGGGTACAGCAGTGTCACAGGTGGGTACAGCAGTGTCACAGGCGGGCACAGCAGTGTCACAGGTGGGTACAGCAGCGTCACAGGTGGGTACAGCAGCGTCACAGGTGGGTACAGCAGTGTCACAGGCGGGTACAGCAGTGTCACAGGTGGGTACAGCAGTGTCACAGGCGGGTACAGCAGTGTCACAGGTGGGTACAGCAGTGTCACAGGTGGGTACAGCAGTGTCACAGGTGGGTACAGCAGTGTCACAGGTGGGTACAGCAGTGTCACAGGTGGGTACAGCAGTGTCACAGGTGGGTACAGCAGTGTCACAGGCGGGTACAGCAGTGTCACAGGTGGGTACAGCAGTGTCACAGGTGGGTACAGCAGTGTCACTGGTGGGTACAGCAGTGTCACTGGTGGGTACAGCAGTGTCACAGGTGGGTACAGCAGTGTCACAGGTGGGTACAGCAGTGTCACAGGTGGGTACAGCAGTGTCACAGGTGGGTACAGCAGTGTCACAGGTGGGTACAGCAGTGTCACAGGTGGGTACAGCAGTGTCACAGGTGGGTACAGCAGTGTCACAGGCGGGTACAGCAGTGTCACAGGTGGGTACAGCAGTGTCACAGGTGGGAACAGCAGTGTCACAGGTGGGTACAGCAGTGTCACAGGTGTGTACAGCAGTGTCACAGGTGGGTACAGCAGTGTCACAGGTGTGTACAGCAGTGTCACAGGTGGGTACAGCAGTGTCACAGGTGGGTACAGCAGTGTCACAGGTGGGTACAGCAGTGTGACAAGTGGGTACAGCAGCGTCACAGGTGGGTACAGCAGTGTCACAGGTGGTTACAGCAGTGTCACAGGTGGGTAGAGCAGTGGCACAGGTTGGTACAACAGTGTCACGGGTGGGTACAGCAGTGTCACAGTAGTGTCACAGATAGGTACAGTAGTGTCACAGGTGGGTACAACAGTGTCACAGGTGGGTACAGCAGTGTCACAGGTGGGTACAGCACTAACAGTTGAGTACAGCAGTGTCACAGGTGGGTACAACAGTGTCACAGGTGGGTACAGCAGTGTTACAGGTGGGTACAGTAGTGTCACAGGTGGGTACAACAGTGTCACAGGTGGGTACAACAGTGTCACAGGTGGGTACAACAGTGTCACAGGTGGGTACAGCAGTGTCACAGGTGGATACAAGTGTCACAGGTGAATACAGCAGTATCAAAGGTAGGTACAGTAGTGTCCCTAGAAGAAAGTACAGCAGTGTCCCAAGAAGAGAGTACAGCAGTGTCCCAAGAAGAGAGTACAGCAGTGTCCCAAGAAGAGAGTACAGCAGTGTCCGAAGAGAGTACAACAGTGTCCCAAGAAGAGAGTACAGCAGAGTCCCAAGAAGAGAGTACAGCAGTGTCCCAAGAAGAGAGTACAGCAGTGTCCCAAGAAGAGAGTACAACCATTTCCCAAGAAGAGAGTACAGCAGTGTCCCAATAACAAGATACAGCAGTTTCCCAAGAAGAGAGTACAGCGGTGTCCAGAGAGTACAGCAGTGTCCCAAGAAGAGAGTACAGGAGTGTCCCAAGAAGAGAGTACAGCAGTGTCCCAAGAAGATACAGCAGTTTCCCAAGAAGAGAGTACAGCAGTGTCCTAAGAAGAGAGTACAGTAGTGTCCCAAGAAGAGAGTACAGGAGTGTCCCAAGAAGACAGTACAGCAGTGTCCCAAGAAGATACAGCAGTTTCCCAAGAAGAGAGTACAGCAGTGTCCTAAGAAGAGAGTACAGTAGTGTCCCAAGAAGAGAGTACAGCAGTGTCCCAAGAAGACAGTACAACAGTGTCCCAAGAAGATAGTACAACAATTTCCCAAGAAGTGTCTCAAGCATCAGTGTCTCAAGCAGAGTACAGCAGTGTCTCAAGAAGAAGATACAGCAGTGTCACAGCTGATACGAACGCGATATTTACAAACTACTGATGCACTAATCTTAAGGTGAGGAACTATGCCCAAAATACTATAGCACTGTACCCAAACTACTACTATTACTACTACAGATACTACCACCACAAATACAACTACCACCAGCATGGACCAGTCAGCGTACTGCAGTGATTACGCTTTTGTATCTCAGTCTGTTACCTACATATAATCTCTGTTTCCGTGTATTGTTGGTAACGGCCTGACAAAGTTCCTGGATTATTATTATTATTATAATCAAGGGGGAAGCGCTAAACCCGGAGGATTATACAGCGCCTGGGGGGGGGATGTGGAAGGCATTCAGGCTTAATTCGGGGAACTGAAGCACAGATCCAATTCCCTAAATCAAGAGCCCCTCACCAACATCAAGGAACCTTCCTTGAGGGGCAAAGTTCCTGGAGAGTGAAACATCGCCACAATAAACTCTCACACTAGTTGCACTTGTGTCCTTGTATCTAACATATTGTCGGTAATTATACCAACATTATTAAAATATCGAGGTGTACTTAGGTTAGGTTAGGTTTGTCAGGAAATAGAAAAAGTGTTTCCTGACTCGGGTCTTATGATAACCCGAAGCTGGAGCTTTTGGTCATCTGATCGACGCTTTACGCTGGCTTGCTCTTCCACACCTTTAAAAATTTGTTGTGAATATACCCACATTTTATTTTTTTTATTTTTAGCTAGTCAAATGTGAACACCACGAGATTAAGCACTTGTGAAAAATGTAGGAGAGTTGATAGGAGAAACTGATGCGGGGAGGGGGGGGTTACTACGAGTTGATCAATAAATCTTTCCGTAAAAAAGGTTGAGAGAGAGAGAGAGAGAGAGAGAGAGAGAGAGAGAGAGAGAGAGAGAGAGAGAGAGAGAGAGAGAGAGAGAGAGAGAGAGAGAGAGAGAGAGAGAGAGAGAGAGAAAGAGAGAGAGAGAGAGAGAGAAATTCCTTCTACATGCATCACTAAAGTCATAATTCCAAGGTGCGTGTTTCCTACTACACGAGTAGTCACATTAAGGTCAATATCCCAGGTATAACTCAGGCAAAATGACCCTAACAACACGAGTTTTAGAACAGTCAATTCTGAGCTGAGTGTCAACCTTTCAATCACTGCGCCATTACAAAGTTCCATCAACCTGATTTATGCCACAAATCATCTTGAGCTAAGCAGATAAATTACAGCCTAATTAATCCTAACCTAAAAATCTAACCAGATTATAGCCTAAGACAGGTCTACCTCAGGTTAAATTTAGCTTCGTTTAGTGGAACTAAATTTTTGTAATCGTTTTAAAAGACGAAGAAAGTGAAAAAAAAATGCATTTATGTTGGATTATTAAAATGCAATAAATGCTTTTCAATTAGAGGCGGTAAATTATTATTATAATCACAAGTGCTAGAGGCAGTAAAACACAATGATAAAGGCACGAGAATAGACGGTCTGTATATTCTGACCAAGGCTTGATGTCCTCTTCAGTAGATGAGGTTGCCACACTAAGACTGACATACAGAAACAGCTGTTCTCGTGCCTGACTCCGCGTGTTTTACCTCCTCTAATTCTTATTCATAATTCAGGAACCGGAATGAAGTGGTTACTAATTAAGATTTCCCAGAGCTCTGGTCTAACTAACGCATCCAGTAAAAAAAAATATATATATATAATATATATATATATATATATATATATATATATATATATGTATATATATATATATATATATATATATATATATATATATATATATATATATATATATATATATATATATATATATATATGGGGTAGGTTTAAAAATGTAGTGTTAGAGTGCTCAGCAGAAGTTTGTGGTTACAGGAAAGTGGGTGCAGGAGGGAAGAGGAGCGATTGGTGGAATGATGATGTAAAGAGAGTAGTAAGGGAGAAAAAGTTAGCATATGAGAAGTTTTTACAAAGTAGAAGTGATGCAAGGAGGGAAGAGTATATGGAGAAAAAGAGAGAGGTTAAGAGAGTGGTGAAGCAATGTAAAAAGAGAGCAAATGAGAGAGTGGGTGAGATGTTATCAACAAATTTTGTTGAAAATAAGAAAAAGTTTTGGAGTGAGATTAACAAGTTAAGAAAGCCTAGAGAACAAATGGATTTGTCAGTTAAAAATAGGAGAG